>NC_069006.1:25077799-25084388 GCF_001194135.2 Octopus bimaculoides
TATATATATATGTATGTATGTATGTACGAAATTTTGAATTTAGTTCATGGATCCCAAATATTACCTTCGCGGACCACCATGGATCCGCAGAAAATGGGTTGGAAACCACTGATGTAGAACGTAAAGAGGTGGAAGAAACACCATCCAACAATTCTGTAAATCCACTACCGCAATAAATAATTGTTTTTAATTTCAAGTAATGGTAACTTTGGCATTAATGTGTTGTTTCTTCCACTCCGTTGCTTTTTGACGTATTCGTTCAAAAGACCTTAGGTTGTGATAATGGTAAGAGTTTTATAGATAACAATAATGACAACGGAAACAACTCTGGTATAGAAACGATGTTGATTAACGATGACAGTGTTAATTATTATGATGATAAATGTCACGCTCAACAGAAACCAGTGATCATTACAAATATTAATTACTATTATCTAATATTCCGTAATAATTAACAATATTATAATATCCAAAAGCGATAAAATTGATGAATATTATTTATTTCATTAATTTAATTATTCCTAAATACATTTAATTCTAAGTTCAACTAAAGGGAGTTTTTCTTTTCTGTCTTTTTAAACTAAAAAACATCCACGACCTAGTTTCGTTTCGTCATTTTCTCTCCCGATTTTCAAACAACTTTAGTCATGGCGCTGTAATTGAAAATGTAGTTTCTGTGAAGTTAACCAACATTAATAATTCTAACATTTGGTCGTGTCTCGACAGGACACGATTGAAGTATGAGTTCGGAAGCGACTCTAAGTTCCACGAGCAAGGTTCAAGGTATTTTTAATCTCTAATTTTCGGTATATTCTGTCCACATTTACAATAGTTATGTCTCTGCATTCATCCCATCGCATGTACATCTTTGATTCCTTTTTGATTCTTGCGCTTTACTTCAAAGATCTTAATAATTTATCTCCAGTCAACTCCTACTTTCTTTTAGCTTATACTTCCAATATTCATTTTTATTTCTAACGATTCTATATTATAGGAAGTAGATGGGTAATAATTGCCATAGCACGTATCTAGTTGTGTTGTACCTGTAAAATGGAGATGGTTCTGTCACTGTCTTTGTCTTAATTACGTTTTTTAATCAATTTCTTGTGAACCTCATTATCATCATCACTAAAATGCCGATAAAGATCAGAATGTTTAGATCATTTTACACGATATTTATTGCAAAAAATATATTTTCATTCTTCATTTCTTCTATCATTTGATCGTCTCCGCCGATGGCAATGGTTGTGGTTGACGATATTAAATAGAGAAGCTTTGCACATAGAGAGAATTTGGAAGAAATTCGTCGAAACTACTTCAAATAATATCATCTTTGATAATTATGCTTCATTCGTTGAAGTTAAACAGTTTTATTTTCAATCGGAAAGTGAGGAATATGAAATATGATTGGAAACGGATTCGATCTGACTGTTCATTGTCATTAAAAGGTCGAAAATTAATCGTTTAAATTAATATTTTGAGCAATTATTTTCACTGAGGTTTTTGCAGATACCTTATAGCTATTGATTAAAAAAATCAACATTACATTTCCTGGCAAATATTTTATTATAACTGAAATGGTTTCATGAAACATGGGATTTTCCGTTCCCTTCGTCCAGTCGAGCTGGTTGCCAGGGGAGACAACTGGGGTTTTTCATTCGGAAACAAAGATTTACGTAAAATAAGAGAATAATCGAACATCTATATATATATATATATATATATATATATATATATATATATATATATATATGGTTATTATTTACATTTGATGGATATTTGTCCTAATCTTGTTTGTTGTTAACACAACGTTTCGGCTGATACACCTTCCACCCTTCATCAGGTGTCTTGGGGAAATTTCGATCCTGGGTTTTCATTCCTAAGGCATTTTTCGATGTTGTTGTTGTTGTTATTCAGTTCACTGCTTGGAATCGAACTCGGAATCTTGGGGTTAGTAGTTCGCGCTCTTAACCACGGGCTACTAACCCCAAGATTCCGAATTCGATTCCAGGCAGTGACCTGAATAATAATAATAATAATAATAACAACAGCAACAACATTGAAAAATATCTTAGGAATGAGAACCCAGGGTCGAAATTTCTCCGTGGCACCTGATGAAGGCTGGAGGGTATATCCATAAATGTAAATAATGTATATAATTCCTCATCTCTTAAATATAGAACTGTAATACATGGTAACTGTTCACTTTACGTTCGTAAAATCAAAACGTTTTGTTGACAATATCGATAATCTTGATTTTAGTTTGCTTTTGCTTTTCCCCGGTTCTTGTTTATTATTTTTATATCTTTCTTGAGCCGTACTTTCTAGCTGAGTCTGTTTTATAGAAGGAAAGAAGAAAACAGTAAGAAGCGATAGCTCGACAACCAGTCAGAAATAGAGATTTATGAGTCGAGTAAATGATCATTTTTTTCCAAAGCTAAGCTAGAAATCTATTGTAAATAACAGTTAAAGATGACGACAGGTGACAAAAGTGAGTTAAAGTATCAGACATTCTCGGATGCATTTAGTTATGTCCCTTTACATTTTTTTTTCTTTTTACGAATGCAAACGGAGCGATTACCGTAAATATATACATGTAATCACTGTATCGATCAGATTTATCGAATGTTGTTTACCATTACTAGTCACAATGATCTAGTCCGCTGCAGGGTTAGCGATTTATAGCTGAGGGGGACTGAAACAAAGCATCGTGAAATGAAATGTTTGGTTCAAGAACACTACGCACCCCTCCGGGGGTGGCAATCGAGCGTACGGTCTTACGATCATGAAAGCAACACACACACAGAGAAGAAATACTTATTTTAGACGATGTCAGGTGACATGAACTTAGAAAAAAAAAAGAAAAAAAAAGAGAGCAAAGCAAGGCCAGATTAATTCCTTTTGCTTATAACGGGACCTGAAATGTTCAGTAACAGAAATGTAACGTTTTATATGTAGCAAATAAATGAGAGGAAGAAAATATCTAAGTGATTATCATCATTATTTAACATCCGTTTTCCATGCTGGCATAGGTTGGATGGTTTGACAGGAGATGGTAGGGCCAGAGAGCTGCGCCTGGCTCCAGTTGTCTGATTTGGCATGGTTTCTATGGCTGGATGCCCTTCCTAACACCAGAGTGTACTGGGTGCTTTTTATATTCCACATGCAGAGATGCTTTTCATGTGGCACCGGTGCTTTTGGCATGGCACCAGTGCCGGTACTTCTTATGTAGCACCAGCGCTGATGCTTTTGACGTGGCACCAGCATAGGAGTATAGGATACAACTTCTTTGAGTTGTTGTTGCAGACGGATTATTTTCAGGTCTGTGGATGGAAACTGAAAGAAGCCCGTTGTATGTATATATATATATATATATATATGTATATATATATATGTGTTTGTGTCTCCCCAACATCACTTGACAACCAATGCTGGTGTGTTTACGACCCCGTAACTTAGTGGTTTGGTAAATGAGATCGATAGAATAAGTCCTGGGGTCGATTTGCTTGACTGAAGGCGGTGCTCCAGCATGGCCACAGTCAAATGACTGAAACAAGTTAAAAGAAAGAATCTGTTGTTTGGTTGAGTATTTGCATTGCATAAAACTGCTCAACCAGAGCTGAGCCTATGCTGGAGCAACACAACAACAACAACAACAACACTATTTCCTAGTTTATTTAACTGTTTTATTTGCATTATGTTTACAAGTGTCTCTTTATTCTTCAACAACAGTAGCTGCAGATATTGTAACAGAGTTCCTGGAAGTTGCCATCCATTGCATTCTCCACCACCGAGATCTTTACCCTGCAGGAGTGTTTGAGACACGGAAGAAGTACAATGTCCCCGTACAGGTGAGTACATAGAGTATTGCTGCAACTTTGTACTGTATTGTACACACCTACATACATACACACGTACAGGTGTATGTGCGTGTGTATATATATATCATCGTCGTTGTTTAACATCTGCTCTCCATGCTGGCATGGGTTGGACGGTTCAGCTAGGGTCTGGGAAGCCAGGAGGCTGCACCAGGTTCAAATCTGATCTGGCAATGTTTCTACAGTTGGATGCCCTTCCTAATGCCAATCACTCCCAGAGTGTAGTGGGTGCTTTTTACATGCCACCAGCACGGGAGCTAGTCAGGCAGCACTGGCATCATCCACACTCAAATGGTGCTTTTTACATGCCACAGTAGTGGGAGACAGACAGACACAAGGACACACACATGTGTGTGTGTCGTGCTTCTTTCAGTTTCCATCCACCAAATTCACTCTCAATGCTTTGGTCAACCCAGGGCTATAATAGAAGGCATTTGCCCAATGTGCCATGCTATAGGACTGAACTTAGAACCATGTGGTTTGAAATCAGTCTTCTTGCCAGACAGCCATGCTTGTACCTTCTAAATTTCTACAAAGTTAATTTTAGTTAGAATCTGTATCTCCATGTGACTTTCTGTTTCAGATGTGTCTTCATCCCGATGTCATCCAGTACATTACCAATATTCTCGAAAGTATCAAATTACTGTTGGAAGCACAGGAAGTTAACCGAGTGGGACTGGTCATTCTGGACTCAAAACAGACCCCGATAGAACGTTTTGTCTTTGAAATTGCTTATCCTTCCCTCTTATCAGGCTTTGGGTAAGTGTTTGTTCGGTTGTTCATTTTAACAAGCTTGGGTTAAATGAATGTAAAGCTCTCATGCTGGGATCACATAGAAAGGGCTTGTGCTGGTGTCACGTGGAAGGCACTTGTGGCAATGCCATGTAAAAAGCATTTTTGCCGGTGCCACGTAAAAGCACACTCGTAAGTTCCACATAAAGGTACCTGCGCCAGTTCCACACGAAAGCGCCCTTGCCAGCGCCACATCATCACACCCTTACCAGTGCCACGTAAAGGCACCTCTGCCCGTGTCACATAGAAGCATCTAGCACAATAAAGTGGTTGGTGTTAGGAAGGGCATCCAGCTGTAGAAACCCTGCCACAACAGACAAATAGAGTCTGGTACAAACCTGCCAGCCTTGCTAGCTCCTGTGAAACCATCCAACCCATGACAGCATGGAATGCAGACACGATGTTATTGAGGCATCACCAACCCTTCCTCACCTGGTTCCAATTAAGCTGATATTCTTTTCTACTCTAGGCACAAGGCCTGAGATTTTGGGGGAGGAGGGGCCCAGTCAATTAGATTGACCCCAGTACACAACTGGTACTTAAGTTATTGACTCTGAAAGGATGAAGGGCAAAGTCGACCTTGGCGGAATTTCACCTCGAAACATAAAGACAAACAGAATACCACTAAGCATTTTGCCCAGCTCACCACCTTCAATTCAGCTAATATTACCTCAAGGCCAGACAGACATGTTTTCACAAAAGACACAAGCACACGTGCATACACACACACACGTGCACACATCATCATCATATTCGTTTTAATGTCCTTTGTCCCATTGCTTGCATGGGTCAGGTGGAATTCATCGAGGCAGAGTTTTCTATGTTAGATACCTACACTGTCAGAAAACCGCACAGCTCCCATCACATTCAGAAACATTTTTTCACACTCAGAGTTACTGAAGCATGGAACAAACTAACCTGCCGAGACATTGCATCCTTTAAAACTTCCATGCTTCCTGGAATTCACCAACACTACACCCGATATCTCCCCCCACCTCCATACGCATGCACACCTGTATATCATGACTCATACACTGTTCCCTTTCCTGACTTTTGAACATAATTCTATCTACTGTACATAACACCTTTGACGAGTTGTAGTGCACCTGAGCGCTATACACAATAATTTCATCATTATTATTATTATTATTATTATTAATAAGGTGACGAGCTGGCAGCATCGTTAGCATGCCAGGTGAGATGCTTAGCAGTATTTTGTCTGCCATCACATTCTTATGCTGCCGGGGTCGACTTTGCCTTTCATTTTTCAGGGTTGATAAATGAAGTACCAGTTACATTCTGAGGCCGATGTAATCGACTGGTCCCCTCCCCAAAACTGTCAGGCCTTGTGCCTCTTGTAAAAAGGATTATTATTATTATTATTATGAAATCTTTCCTTTATCCTTTGTTCCAGTTGTGATATTCTACTGACCGAGTTGGAGCAATCCCTAAGGGCATTCCTGTTGAAAATAAATGTCTGTGATGCACTGCTGAAACCGCTTCCTCAAGGTAACCATTTACCGTTCCTCTTAGAATCATCTTCATTATCCTTTCATCTTCTAATTTTCTTCCATACCTCCCTGTGTTGGACAGGTTATAGTTTGGTTTGCAATCATCATCATCATCATCATCGTTTAATGTCCGCTTTCCATGCTAGCATGGGTTGGACGATTTGACTGAGGACTGGTGAAACCGGATGGCAACACCAGGCCTCAATCTAATTTGGCAGAGTTTCTACAGCTGGATGCCCTTCCTAACGCCAACCACTCAGAGAGTGTAGTGGGTGCTTTTACGTGTCACCCGCACAAAGGCCAGTCAGGCGGTACTGGCAACGGCCACGCTCGAAATGGTGTCTTTTATGTGCCACCCGCACAAGAGCCAGTCCAGGGGCACTGGCAACGATCTCGCTCGAAAACCCT
>NC_069006.1:25086921-25095056 GCF_001194135.2 Octopus bimaculoides
GAACTGGTTATATGTTTGGGTCGCGTGCGAGTTGAAGAGGAGGAAGTGGGGGAAGAGAGTAGTGATTTAGAGAGAGAGAGAGAGAGAGAGGACAGGCTGCAAGACATCATGCTGGTCTCTAATTCGTTGGGTTTTTAGAAAAAAGTTGAAAGAAACACAGCAGTGTTTAACCGTGAGATTAAATGTAAATGATCAATATTTTATTATTAATAACAATTGATTTGCATGACAAATTTCTGCTCATCTGGGTCCTTGGCCACGATCTTATTCTTTTACTTGTTTCAGTCATTTATTGTAGCCATGCTGGAGCACTGCCTTGAATGGTTTTAGTTGAACAAATCAACCCCAGGACTTATTTTTTTTTAAATAGTACTTATTCTGTCAATCTTTTTTGCTGAACCACTAAGTTACAGGGATGTGGACACGCTAACACCAGTTGTCAAGTGGTGATGGCAGGAAGGGGACAAACACACACACATACACACACATATATGATGGGCTTCTTTCAGTTTCCGTCTACCAAATCCACTCACAAGGCTGTAGTTGAAGACATTTGCCCAAGATGGCACGCAATAGGACTGAACCCAGGACCACGCGGTTGGGAAGCAAGCTTCTTACTGCACAGCCACACCTGTGCCTTTTTTGCTTGATGTATTTAAAAATGAAAGAAGCTTATTTTATACACCAGCAAATACTCTGTGTGTGTGTGTAATTTATACATATATATACATACACACACATGAGGAGGTGCTGGAAAGTTCCTGGCTTTAAGGGTAGTCTGAAAGGCTTGGTTCGATACCCAAACTTCGGAGCACTTTTCCAGGGCTTAGAAAAACTGAGGGACTGCTGCAATAAGTGTGTGAATCTGAGAAGGGAATATGTTGAATAAAATCGTAATTAACTGATCCCCCTGTATTTTCTTTTACCCAAGGCCAGGACCTCTTCAGCACACCTTCTGTATGTATGTGTGTGCGTGTATGTATATATATCATCATCATTGCTGCCGTGGGTTGGACGGTTTGACTGAGGACTGGCAAGCCAGGGGGCTGCACTAGGCTCCAATCTGGTTTGGCAAGGTTTCTACAGCTGGATGCCCTTGGTAATGCCAACCACTCCGAGAGTGTAGTGGGTGCTTTTTACGTGCCACCGGCATGAGGGCCGGTCAGGCAGTGCTGGCATCAACCATGCTTGAATTGGTGCTTTTTCACATGCCACCATCAAGGGTGCCAATCAGGCAGTACAGTCAGCCACGACAATGACTTCGCTTGCCTCAACAGGGCTTCGCAAGTGCAGTTTATTGCCCAATGTTTGAAGGTTACTCTTAAATGGGCCGGTTAGGCTGCACTGGCCTAGGCCACAGCTATGGTCTCACTTGGCTTGCCAATTCTTCTCAATCACAGCATATCTTCAAAGGTCTTGGTCACTTGTCATTGCCTCAGCGAGATAAGCACTGGCATTGATTGGATTAACCCTTTCAAGGCAGTGCCCCAGCATGGCCTCAGCACAATAACTAAGACCAGTCAGAGAATAAAACAACATTGCACACATTGGCTTCACTAAGACTCTTGAATGCTATGCTCCAGCCTGGCCTCCCCCTGTTAACTAGGTCCAATGAATAAACCTGTTGAGCAGTAAAGAAACTTGCTGCCGTTTGTCACCATTGTCAACATGTTGTGTATTTCACAGATGTCTCCTGGGTTATCCATATTCATACCAGTGACTCTGCCATGTTAAGACTGGAAGAAAAACAGATTCTAAAGGTACGTATGGTTTATTTATTTATTTATTTCATCATCATCATTGTTTACTGTCTGTTTCCCATGCTGGCATGTATTAGATGGGTTGACAAGAGCTGCTAAGGCCAACTGCTGTACCAGACTCTGATGTCTGTTTTGGGGGATGGCTTCTACAGCTGGATGCCCTGAAATTACAGACTTGCTGAGGCACCACCTTGAAGGGTTTTGTTAAACAAACAGACTCCAGAAATTATTTTAAGCCGGGTACTTATTCTCTCAGTCACGTTTTGCCCAACCATTAAGTACAGGGATGTTAACAAACTAACACCAGTTGTCAAGCAGTGGTGAGAGACTAACACAGACAGACAAACACACACACTCACGCACATAAATATCTACAAAATTAATAGATGTCACAAAAGTGACAGAAGGTGCTGTCCAGCGCTGCTTATGCTAAAATAAGAGTTGGATTAACACCGAGGCCACTGAAGCACTCGACTTAATGACTGACAAAGGGAGGTAAGTCCCTTGCGTCTATAGCCGTATCACAATTTCGAATTTTGGTGAAGACCATCTTAATTCTGATCAGTGGCTCTTAACGCCTAGGGTTAAGCTCAACTTCTCTTATCAATCTTAAAAGAAAAACCACTGAAGGACAAGTTCAGTTCAGTTTAACCCTAGGCATCGAGAGTCATTGATGAGAATTAAGATGCTCTTCACCAAAATTCACAATCACGATGCGGCTATACACGCAAGGGACTTACCTCCCTTTGTCCGTCATTAAGTCGAGTGCTTCAGTGGACTTGGAGTTAATCTCTTATTTTAGCATAAGCAGCGCTGGACAGCATCTTCTGTCATTTTTGTGACCTCTGTTAATTTTGCCTTTAGGTTCATCATCATCATCATCATTTAATGTCTGTTTTTCATGCTGGCATGAGTTGGACGGTTTGAATGTTCTAATTACTAATAAACCACCCTTTTAATTTGTTGTTCATAATTATATACATACATTCACACACAAATATATGATGGGCTTCTTTCAGTTTCCGTCACCCACATCCACTCACAAGGCTAGAGTAGAAGACACTTGCCTAAGGTGCCACGCAGTGGGGCTGAACCCGGAACCATGTGGTTGGGAAGTAAGCTTGTTACTACATAGCTGCACCTGTGCCCATAGTAAAGCATAGATCCAAACTTTGTATGTTTGTGATTGAAAGCTGGTGTCAAAAGCGTTTTGTCTTTTGTAGAATTTTCCTTGGATTGAAGCTGAAGAAAAGCAGAAAACCATGTCCAATTCGTCGCTGGTGCCAATGAAGACTGTGAATTCAGATATTGTGAAGGTAAACAGTTCATTTTGATTATTTCCCACATACCTGCATTATCATCTTCATCATTGTTTTAACCCTTTAGCTACCCAACCTTCCTGAAACCACTTATGATGCAAATTTCCCATTTTAAAGTAATCTAAATTAAAATTTCTTGTTAGTTTATGTTCCAAACCTCAGCTGAATAATGTCAGAATTATTTAAATATTTTTTTTTTAATTATTTTCAAAATTGATTGATAAAAAGGCATTATGTCGTGCTTGAGAAGAAAACCCATCAAGCTGAGCAAAATTGCAGTCATGGCAAATACTGGTGTCCTGCAAATGGCATGTAAAAGCACCTGTTGCACTCTTGGAGTGGTTGGCATTAGGAAAGGCATCCAGCCATAGGAAGCCATGCCATATTAGACTGGAGCCTGGCGCAGCCTTCCAGCATGCTCGCTCCATGTCAAATCGTCCAATCCATGCCAGCATGGACAGCAGATGTTAAATGATGATCTGGACAGAACCATCCTTTGTCGTTTTGTACAGCACGAGAGGAAGGGCAGGACGGAAGCCATTTAGTTCAGTTAAAGGATGTACTCCAAAGAAAAGCAATACCCTATGCACCAGGCTCTTGAATAGCACTGGTCTACCTGCATTCTTATACACAAGTGGGATGTGGGCTGTTACAATGAGGATTGAACACCAGTTGGCTATGACATAAAGGGCCATGGAAAGGTTCATGCCAGGAAGACCTTTGAGAGTCCACGTTTGAAATGAGTTAATTCAAGAATGGGGTGGAGTGTAAGATGTGGTTGCAGAGTTTTGAAAACACCAGTTTCACAAAGCTGGACATGTTGCAATGCTCATAAGACAAGTGGAGCCATGCAGTTGAGCAACGGCATCCAAGAGATGAGGAAAGAGCACTGGGAAGGCCTCCACAAGGATGGGAAGATACGGTTTGATCAAAGAACGATGCAATCAGGACAGAAATGGAAGTGCATTGTGACCAGTGGTGTATAACCGCATCTGATGGTCTGATCGATGGTGTGATTAGGTGTGTTTAGTCAGGGCTGACCGTGGCTTACTCAATATCAGCATCATTTTACAGGTTAAAAGAGAGAAAACGAAATGGAAAACAAACACAAATTCGCTGTCCTCTTATTTTGTTTTTGGATTTATTTCAGATGCAATTATTTGTTGAGGAGAGTTCTTTGAAACGGAAGCTGGACACTTGAGGAATAAATACCAAGCGAATTGTTGTATTTTCTCTTCAAACAGAAGAAAGACCATTTGCTGATGTGTGTGTGTGTGTGTGTGCGCATGTTGTTGTTGTTGTTGTTGGGTTAGCGTCTTTGTACAAAAGCTTTGTCATTGGATAACACATGCTTGTTGTTGTTGCTGTTGTTAAAGTGTGATTTCAAAACAAAAAAGAAACCCTCCCCCTCCAACTGACTTTATATCACAGTAATCAGTGAAATCATTTTAGTCTGGGACTAAATCACTTCGAAGCCGTCTTCTGTGAGAGAACAAACGAACAAGAAACTTCATTAATTTTGCCATGTTGATTCAGACGTGTTACCAAGGTATGTGTCTGTATATATTCGTGTACCTAAATAACATAAATGTACTTTGATTTTATCCATGTCATGTTTGCAGTTAATTAATATCTTTCAGCTGTTGATTGCTCGTTATTCCTAAGCCTAAACATAATCTCTTCCAGATTCCTCTTAAAAAACACATAGAAAAAGAAGATAAAAATAGACACATTGCAGCTTTTTAATGAAGTCATCATCATCATCATCTAATGTCCATTGTCCATGCTGGCATGGGTTGGACTGTTTGACCGGGGATGCTAAGCTGGAAGGCTGCACCAGACTCCCGTGTGATTTGGCAGGGTTTTCTACGGCTGGATGCCCTTCCTAATGCCAACCACTCCACAGAGTGTAATGGGTGCTTTTATGTGCCACCAGCATGACACCAAGGTGCGTTTATGTGACACCAGTATCTGCCACGGCTGCAATTTTGATCGACCTGATGGGTCTTTCTCAAAAAAGTGTGTTAATGGTGTCCCCCCGCCACAACTTTTGTTTTTAATCAGGAGAAAAACCTTACAATCTTTTGATCAACCCAGCACTTTGTCTTGTAAAAGGCCCAGACTTTTACCAGTTGAGAAAATTTATCGAAGATGATTATTCTTTGGACAAAGAGATTACACTTATGCTAGCAATGAGAGTGATTCGGGCAATGAAACTGGTGAAAGTTATAAGGAAAGAAGCGATTCTGGTGACGAAATACAGTTGAGAGATAGGCCTCTTATTGATCCATTTTGTGATTGGAGCCTGGTGCAGCCTTCTGGCTTGCCAGCCATCACTCAAACTGCCCAACCCATGCCAGCAGGGAAAGCAGACGTTAAACAACGACGATTCTGTTCATTAACTTACATAACAAATATGGAAATATGGTAGTTAAAAGAAAGGCCTCTTATAACATTAACATTATATCTTTAGTCTTCAGATTTCTCTGTCAAATGCAAAGCTTATTTGTCATGGGGTTTTTTCTTCTTTTTTTGATTTTGTCCATTTGTTTACGTACAATTGTTACCCTTGAGTTGTGTGTATATATATGTATATATATATATATATGTATATATATATATATATATGTATATGTATATATATATGTATATGTATATATATATGTATATATATGTATATATATGTATATGTATATATATATGTATATATATGTATATGTATATATATGTATATGTATATATGTTGCTGTTGATGCCTCGTTCAGAGATTTAACATTGCTTGTTTTCACTTTATCGAGATCAGTGAATAATTTCACTGGAAAAAGTTATATATATTTGGAAAGGAATATCTACATAAATATATATATATATAAATAAATAAATATATACATACATAAATAAATAAATATATATATATATATATTTTTTTTTATAGTTTCAGCCTAGAGCTGCGGCCATGCTGATGCACCGCCGTGTTGCTACACTGTTATTACAGGGAGCCTCTTACAATATGTGGCACTTGGTGAAGAATGGAGTTTGATTTAGCAACCCTTATTTGCACCTCCTGCTGCGAGGTAGGTTCATTTGGGACTCTCGACAGGAAGAGGTCCAGCTTTGATTTAAAAATCCCTACATCTACTTTGTGCCGGTTCCTCAGGCTCTTTGGGAGAATATTATAAAGCTGTGAGCCCCTGAAACCCAAACTGTTGCAGTAACTGGTCCTCAAGCGCGATGGCACTACGCAGTGTCGTCCCGTTCTTCCATTGGTGCAGCTTTCAATGCCAAAATTTGGCACAATTCCTTCCAGAATCTTCCAGATGTATATTACTGCATACCTCTCCCGCCTTCTCTCCAGGGAGTAGAGTCTTAGTTGTTTCAGCCTTTCCCACTAGCTGAGCAGTTGCAAAGAGACAATCTTCTTTGTGAATCTTCTCTGGATTGCTACAAGGTCTGCTGTTAATTTCACAATATATATATATATATATATATTTATGTATGTATATATTTATTTATTTATATATATATATTTATTTATATATATTTTTATTTGTATATATATATTTATTTATTTATTTTTTATTTATTTATTTATATATTTATTTATATATATATATTTATTTATTTATTTTTTATTTATATATTAATTTTTTTATTTATATATTTATTTATATATATATTTATTTATTTATATATATATATATTTACTTATATAGGTTTATTTATTTATATATATATATGTATTTATTTATGTATATATATATGTATTTATTTATTTATATATATATATAGATAAATAAATATATATATAAATAAAAAATAATAAATATATATATAAATAAATATATATAAATAAATATATAAATAAATAGATATATATAAATAAATATATACATACATAAATAAATATATATATAAATAAATACATATATATATATAGAGAGAGAAGAAAAAACTGAAACACTGATGTATAAGCATAAAGATGTTTATTTATTTACAGAACAAATTTACAAGAGTACAAAAATACAGAAAGCTAAGAGGAGACGGCATTGTATTTCTAAACCAATAACCAGTTTCTGGAGGCCCAGAATTACATGATAGTAGCCATGTGCTTAATTGGCAGATGGATGTGTAGAAACAACTCCAGGATATTTATATAAATACTATTACTAAATTATGGTACACATAGAGTTTTGTGTTGGTGAGTCTATAATAGAAGCTGTTTTTGTCTTGTTTTCCTGTATATTGGAAAGAACACTGTTTTCATGTAGTTTCTCCCATTCTGGTAACGGTTTGGCCCAATCTGGTGGAGGACTGCTTCGATATTCCCAGACGTCGTTCATCTGAGCTTTTCTAATTCGGTCTTCATGGCGGGCTTTTTCATTTTCAAGCAGTTTCTCCTGTAAAATCGAAACAAAACAAGTCACTGCATTACAGGCCAATTAAAAACATTCTGTGTAGATCCATAATTTCCAACATGGGGTGCATACCCCACCAGAAGGCATGGTAATATTTCGGTGAGGAGGCATGTACCGTTTGTACACACTATCTAGTATACCAATAACACAAAGAATGAGTTAAAAAAATAAAAATTCTGTACACCCCCCTCCTGTCAAAATTTTTTTCGAGTTTGACACTTTAGAGATCTGATGTCTTTAGAGATCTGACATCGGGATCTGATGTCTCTAAAGTGTCAAACCCGAAAAAAATTGTTATGGGGGTGGTGTACAAAGTTTTTTTAATTTTTTTTTTTTTTACTTACTCCCCCTTTTACAGAAGGTATAAAGTGTGTGGGTTATTACAAACGCATGTCTGTGCGTCTCCTACACATTTTAAAGATTTTATTTCCAGATAATATTTACTCTTTCACCTGTTTGAGTCTTTTGACTGTGGCCGTGCTGGAGCACTGCCTTTAGTCGAGCAAATCGAACCCGGGACTTATTTTTTGTAAGCCTAGTACTTATTCTATCCGTTTCTTTTGCCGAACCGCTAAGTTACGGAGACATAAGCACACTAGCATCGGTTGTCAAGCAATGCTAGGGGGACAAACACAGACACG
>NC_069006.1:25095312-25101863 GCF_001194135.2 Octopus bimaculoides
TTATTAATGTCACATATTTATATATATATAAAACAAATAATAAATGAGTATATGCATATATACGTACAGGTATGTGCATACCTACGTCTACCTGTGTATATAGGTGCATATCTGGGTACAGGACATTGTAAACAAAACGTAGACAAGAAAATAATAATAACCAGAGTACAGAAAACACACAGGCCACACATAACATTTTCCTTCATCAGCTACCCCCATTTTAACACTGGCGTTTCGAAGAGTCGGGCAGGATGCATCGTTAAAATGGCTCTTCCCATGGACCGCAATTTAAATTTGTATACACAAATTAAACTCGTGACATGGAGGAATGTAGTGGCGGTCAAAAAACAAGACAGGAAAACAAACGGAAAAGAAAACAAGACAGGAAAGGCCAGACGTGAAAAATTATGTGTATATGAACGCTGTGAGGCACGAACTGAAAGAGGCACGAACTGAAAGTGGCACGAAGTAAGTTCGCATGTTTGCTCGGCGATAGCCAAGGAAGAAAAGGATTAGTGACCGGAAACATGTGACGAGGGAGGGGTAAGGAAGAGAGAGAGTGGTAGAGGGAGAAACAAGGGGAGGAAGTAGAAGAATAGGTGAGCAACGAGAAATATAGTTGTAACAGAAGGAAGAACGAGAGGGGGAAAAAGTGATAGAGATAGATAGAGTCGCGTCAGAGAATATAAAGTTCACGACAGGCTTCTTTCAGTTTCTGTCTACCAAATCCCCTCACAAGGCTTCGGTAGGCCCGAGGCTATAGTAGAAGACACTGGCCCAAGATACCATGCAGTGGGACTGAACCCGGTACCATGTGGTTGGTAAGCAAGTTACTTACCACACAGCCTTAACCAATTTAATGATTCAATGGGGCATGGCCAAAAATCGGTTGGGGACCACTGCTGTAGACTATACAGCACAATTATACACCATACAACGCTACAAAGCTGAATGCTGTTCCTAACACTACAGAGTGCGACTGGGTGCTTTTTATGTGGTACCAATGAGGTCACCAAGTCCCTCCTTCCCCAAGGTAAGACTCCTTAACTGAGTGCAGTATACACTGGAGAAATGAGAAACTATGATAGACGGGGAGGAGCAGGTATCTTATCAGCATCATCATTTAACACCCATTTTCCATGCTGGCATGTGTTGGATGGTTTGACAGGAGCTGCACCAGGCTCCAGTGGTTTGCTTTGGCATGGATTCTACAGCTGGATGCCCTTCCTAAAGCCAACCACTTTAAAACAATACTTCAACAATATGTACTCATCTAATCCATGCTAGCAGACAAAAAACAGACGTAAAACCTGAATGGATGTGGGAGAAATTGGAATACATACCACAGCTTCGAGTGATCGTGTATGACGAAATTTGAGGCAGTTTTCATAGTTGGCTTTCCACTTGTCGCAATCAATATATTGACCAAAGACATAATACTGATGGAAGCGGCCCTTCATACCTGCAAAACAGACTCGTTTACTCATTTAGTTTCAAGCATTAACGTTTATTGTAATTGAGAGGAGTATTTGAAAGAAGATGACGGTTAACAAAGCCCAAGTATGGTTACACACAGAATCCTGATGGGAGTCAACCCAGGGTGGGTTTAGTTAATTAGTTAAGAGTTATCCATGTCAATGGTCTGTAAATTCATTAACATGTCTTCTTAACTCATACACTGGTTTGACTGGCTGGAAATAACAGCCAAAATTTCCATCACAACAATACTCGTCTTTACAAAAAGGAAGGACACCTTATATACACTATACTTGAAAAAAAATAAAGTGAGGTAATCACAGCTGGAATACTTTTCCAGTCACAGCTGCCCCACATCTGGACTGACCTGGGACTACACAATAAATAACAGCACCACTTCCCCCCCCCCCACACAGTTATATATTAGTAAGAACCTAAAACAATGTCCCTTTATGTCTATTAAAAGGGTTTGATGTAAGGAAAGTCCGTTAGTCACAGGAGGAGGGGTAGCACTCAGGTATTTTCTTTTAGGGATGGAAAAGAGAGAGGGAAACCATAAATTCGTAGTTACCCTGAGATCAGAGACCTGGTCCCTTACACAAGCTCCCTGTGGATTAAGTCTACTATACAACAACAGACAATTCCTTTGACAGGTTCCTGCAGCTTCGTCCAAGAGTCACAAGCATAGCTAGAGCTAAATTCCTTAACATCCCCTGAGCTCCATGGGGTGTGAAGAGTGTGTCAAAGATCATTTGAAGGACGTTCGTTATAAAACAACAACAAAGATATTAGTAATTACATTGGAAATTACTCACATACTTTTACATTCTTGGTATTCATCTTGGTACACCTCACAGGGACGTAACTGAAAAAAAACAAGGTAAGACATATCAACAGGTTAAACAGACCATTTAAGGTTTTCTCTGGAGATTTTCCATAGAAATCAGAGCCAGCATGTCATCTTCATTTAACGTCTGTTTTTTACGCTGGCATGGGTTGGACAGTTTGACTGGAACTGGTAAGCTGCACCTGGTTTCTATAGCTCGATGCCCTTCTCAATGCCAATGAGTGCTTTTGACGTGACACCGACACGAGTGTCATACGCACGACGCCGGCAACAGCCACGACTACGATTTCACTTGGTTTAACAAGTCTTCTCAAGCACCGCATACCACCACCAGAGATCTTGGTCACTTGTCATTGCCTCTGTGAGGCCCAACATTTAAAGATCATGCTTCAGCCCCTCACCACTGTAGGGTCCAATGTTTTATAAATGAATACATTTGTTAACAGTGCAATTGAAGACAGAAACCTAGGTAACCGGTGTCAATACATTTTTCAGGTGCTCCTGAAATATTCACATACGCCGTTTTTCTATCTTCGATCGCATTGTTGACACGGATGTAATACGAAAGATTGTGCTGGCTCTGATTTCAAAGGAATATCTGTAGAGATAACTTTAATGAGTGAATGATTAGTCCTGTTAACACAGGTAAGACACAACATTGACATAGATTTGAGAGATAATCCAAATTCTGTAACATTGTGACCTGGGTGTCAAGGGGGCAGCAGCCTGAAAAGGTTTGAGGAGCCCTGGTCTATAGCAACCAAATAAAGAAGGGCTTTGGAGAGCAGTGAAATGTGGTTCTCAAGGGGAATATTGAGGATAGAATGGACAGACAAAGTGATGACCTGGGCTGTGGAAAATGGGAAACTGCTTTGTGAGATAAGGACCAAGCAACTGAGATTTCTTGGTCATGTGATGAGGAAAGAGGGCCCAGGGAGAATTTAGTGATGACCAAAAAGATTGAAGGGAAAAGAAGTTGGGTAAGTAGAAGGGAGGTATTGATGTGAAGCTTGACAAACTGGTTGGAAGAAAGAGGAATTGGAAATGTTATAGAAAACAAAAGAACAGAGAATTATGGCAGAACACGCTCGCTTGTGTCCTCCTAGTTTCTGGACATGGCACCTAAAAGAGAGCTTCCCCATATACGCCACGTGCCCACACGAGCACAGTCTTCTCTCTTACATGCCCGATTGGTCAATGGTTACTATTCTACTTAGTTTTTCTCTCAACTCATTTGGACATCGTTGTTTCTGCGTCCCGACATGCTGGAATCGTAGAAAATGTGCAGAGAAAAAAACCGAAAGGCAATTTTGCAAGGGAGATAACTGGGTTAACGTCCATAGCGATTATGAATGGATTTTCTAAACTGATTGAAGAGATATTCTACGATAACGTTGTAAAGTATTTAGGATAGAGAAGGAAATTAAAAGTGGAAGTAAAAATTGCTATTCCATCAGACTTTAGACCAACAAAAGGTTTCTAGAAATATAACCATACAACTATTGAAAAGGTTGAAAGGCGCAACGGAAATTTTAGAAAAATAAATAAATGAGTTGAAATTTTATCGGTGAGTGTGTTAAATTATAAGGCACTAAAAGAGAATGGCTCTCCAGACACAACAATAACCATAGAACATTTGAATAAAATGGTAAAAAATGCTGACTTGATGTAGAATTAAGAGAAACGAAGATAACTGAAACTTCTCAATGTGTCATGTCAGCGCTACACACACACACACACTCCCGTCACGATTCTGAGGTGTTCTGAAATGATGTAAGTTATCGACAACAAACAAATCTATTAATTACGGTGTATATTTCAAGAAGGTAACTATGGATACGGGTATGTGTGGTGGTAGTGTTAGCGGATGGGACTGGGAGGTCCGAATACACGATATATGCATTGGGTTGAGTGTTTCTCTCCATTCGACAATCTCTGTCGGTTTATTTACATCCCCGAAACATCGGTTTAACAAGAAATAGAAGAAATGAAAAACGTAATAAGTGCCAGACTTAAAATAGGTACTGGGGTCAATTTGTTCAATTAAATCAGGACCATTCTATATTTCTGAGGATTATTTACAATGGACGGATAGGTGTCCTCACCCTGTTTGTTGGGCACCACTTTAATACAGAGGTCCCGATGCATCAATTTCTACATTTTTGCCCACTTCTTTCCACTTTCGAATCCTTTGGGGGCTGAAGGGGTAAATTTATCGAATACAAAACGGAAAAGATCACCAAAGAAACGGTATACTACGTTCACTCAGTTAAATTATTTTACTTCAATGATTATATTAATTTCAAATTTTGGCACAAGGCCTGCACTTTTGCGAGTGGGGGATAAGTCAACTAAATCGATCGGTATTACTTAAATACAGAGGTCCCTTAATGGAATTACTTAAATACAGGTGTTACGTACAAAACATTTTAAATGTATGCTGTGTGGACGTGTAATGACATCCTAACCCTTAAAACTATCTCTCCCCTTCATGTCGTTACGTAGATGCATCGGGACCCCTGTATTTAAGTAGTGCCCATTAATCCCCAGTGCTCAACTGGTATTTATTTTGTCGACTCCGATTCTACCAGCTCGACGCATTAAAGCGATCACTGACATTAAACAAACGGAGTTAATTACCGTTTTATAGTATATTTTAAAAACAATAAAACAGCAAAAACCTCGGAAATTAAGTAGACATTCAAGGATTCCACGCATGAAAGTGTTATAAATACTTTCCGAGACAACGAAGGAAAGAAGCATGTGATTTGCTAATTAATTAAACTGATATAATTACCGTTTTATCGTATATCTATTTTATAAACAAAAACCCGGCGAAGGTAAAGAATACGGGATACACACACCCGAGGGTGGGGGATTAGGGTGACGCTGAAAACACTAAGAATTTTGCAGACATTCGGGGATCTAGCATGTCGTTTTTATGCGAACCCTTCTGTTTTGTACAGGAATTCGACAATTTGATCGTATATCTATGTATTTGGTGTAATGAGATTATTGTACTTATAACTCGTCGAAAAAGGGTAAAAGAAGGAACAGAGAGCAAACAGACGAGAGTCAGGTAAACACAGACTGATGTTGAAAGCTAAAAGTGCCTGCATGCTACACAGAATCAGGTGGATGGATGTTGCTTCGAAGGATTCCAGCGTGTCATTTCTATCTGACCTTCTGTTTTGTTCTGAAGGTCGGTGTCAAGGTAAATATTCGAAATACTGAAAACAGTAAGATCTTAACATGGACAGCCTTATTTGGATGAGTAAAATACCTTAAATGAGATGAAACAGCAGTAAAATAACGAGGAATTCTCTTTATGTTTCTATGAATATTTAGAGGTTGGCGATCGAAGACAACGGTTAAAGGCAGGAAATAGAAATTGGAGGAGAGGATAAAACAGGAAAAAATTAACTACGTATCGTAAATCATTGATATTAATAAAATAAAGGAAGAAATTGTATAAATACCATCCAAATATCTTCGGGAAGATCATTTAAGTCTGTCGAGTCGAGGTTGTCAGACCCGGGAGGCGCCATGTTTGTTAGAGAAATGGATCACTACGAGGCTGAATTACGTGGACCAATATTTCACGGGAACTTCATACGAACATCAATATGAACCGTATTGATAGCGTTACAAAATTGTCGAAACAATAATATTCAACGATCGCTAAAAATATTTAGGATAATAAAAAGACAAAGAAGAGAAGGGGTTTAAGCTAAGAAGAAAAAAAACCCCGCTAAGCAGAGTGCAACCTGTTGTCGTGGGAGGGAAAACTTTCTAGGTGCAATCCCATGGACATTCATGTCCAAAGGGTGGTCTTTACCTTTTTAACACACACACACATATATATTTGTTCCTGGAGAAGACCGGTTTATGGGGTTTCCCGAACCGCAAAATCTTTTTAGAGTGTGCTTTCTCCAATATATATATATAATTTAAGTATTTATATTTTAATGATTATTACTTTGTATTTTATTATAGTTCTTTTAGTGTATTTACTTATTAAATTTTCCGATGTGACCGTGGATTTTCATGGAGGAGTTCATGAACTTTGGTTCTTTTCTCTAAATTATATATTTATATATTATATACTGTGAAACTTAATTTAATTTAAATTTTTAATAAATTGGATTTAATTGAGTTTTTACCTGTAAATTTGAATTTTTATCCCAAATATTATTATCATATATATATATATATATATATATATATA
>NC_069006.1:25101898-25104655 GCF_001194135.2 Octopus bimaculoides
ACTGTGGCCATGCTGGAGCACCGCCTTTAGTCGAGCAAATCGACCCCAGGACTTATTCTTTGGAAACCTAGTACTTATTCTATCGGTCTCTTTTGCCGAACCGCTAAGTTACGGGGACATGAACACACCAGCATCGGTTGTCAAGCGATGTTGGGGGACAAACACAGACATACAAACACATACACACACACACATATATATATATACATATATACGACAGGCTTCTTTCAGTTTCCGTCTACCAAATCCACTCACAAGGCTTTGGTCGGCCCGAGGCTATAGTAGAAGACACTTGCCCAAGATGCCACGCAGTGGGACTGAACCCGGGACCATGTGGTTGGTAAACCAGAGAAAGGAGTATTTTGTAATTTTCATGTGTATCTTAATGATGCATCGTCCATGTATATAACGCTTACCCTAATTTCCAACCCCTATAACTCTAAAAGTATGAGGCATAGCCTGGAAAATATCGGCACTGATCTGCCATGGAACAACCACATCAACAAAGATATCAGTGATTACTGACACCTCGTTTCTGGTGGATAGAGGGCTCACTTTCAGACTCATTTTTAAGGATTGCACAATACAGCTCCACCATTTAGGCTATCAGGGGACCCCATAACATTTTAAGCTTCAGGGGCCCCAATATTGTAGATCTGCTACTGTATATATATGTATATACACATTGAAGCTTTACTATAGCGTCGTAAATGTATCGACTGCCATTTCCAGTAAACATTGGTGCTTTGTTGTACCACTACTCTATATATACTTATATTTACAGGTGGACGTTCGTTTTTCATGGCTCCCCAAACGAGATTTGTAAAGAAAGGCATGGTCTGTCAAAAACTGCCCACAAAACGGTCATTGTGATTCACTTTCTCAATCGTAACACTCTTCTTTAAATTTATATATATATATATATATATATATATATATATCCCCTCATCATTATTTAATTCTTTTACTTGTTTCAGTTATTTGACTGCAGCCATGCTGGAACACCACCTTTAGTTAAACAAATCGACTAGTACTTATTCTATCGATCTCCCTTCCTGAATCGCTACGTTACAGGGATGTAAACACACCAACGTTTGTTGTCAAGCAATGTTGGGACGACGAACATATTCATAAATATATAAAAAACGGACTTTTTTGAGTTTCCGTCTACCCGAGGCTATAGTAGAATAAACTTGTCCAAAATGCCATGCAGCGGGACTGAACCCGGGACCATCTGGTTGGTTAGCAAGCTACTTACCACACAGCCACTCCTGCACGTAAGTTCATTTTCCAAGTTGTCATGCGTTGGCCGACAAGACAGGATCCAATGAAATAGAGGACCACATTCAGCTCCAATCTCTGTTTTGGCATGGTTTCTACGTCAACCACTTTACAGAGTGTTCTGAGTGCATTTTGGGGCCACTGGTATCAGTGAGGTTACGAAGTAACTGTAAAGACGAGACCCCCTTCAACGCCAAGTGTTGAGAGATTAAAGTTTGATGGAATGAAGTATCTTGCTGAAGAGGAGATATCTGGCTCCCCCAGTTGGCGAAAACTGGTGTAAGAGTGAGAATAAGGGACAGGTGACAATAAAAAGCGATTCCAAGGAAGGAGATAACTGACAGCAGAGAAGGTGGCAGGGTCATATAATGACCACCCCTGAGTGAATAGTTTTGAAGAGCGATGGAAGGATGTCTTGTTAGGAAGATGAATTGTAGGATAAGCGTTTTTGCTGAGGTGTTTTGGTTCTTCTTCTTCAGAACAGCGTATTGCCAATTATCTTGGTCCTTTGAGGCTCAACATCCTGAAGTTAGTCTTCACTACTTTGTCCCCTGACTTCCTGGGTCCTCTTATGGACACTCACATTCTTACTAATGTTTATACACACTTGTCCTTTCAATTACACAAACCAATATACTCATTGATGTCAGTAGCCATGTATACAGTAATCCCTCGACTATTGCGAGTGTTACGTTCCAAACTCCACCACGATAGGTGAAAATCCACGAAGTAGAAACAGTACTGTACGGTATATTCTTTCTCATTATTTTTATAATTTGTATATATTTTATTTTATTATAAATGCAAAACAATACTATGGCGGAATCGACGTAAGCTTAAATAATAAACCGCAATATGGCAAAGGATTACTGTATATAAAATCATGCAGAGAGGCTTACTCTGGCAGGTAGTCCATGGCCCACTGCAAGTTTCAGATCCAATGTAGGGAAGGTTCTGGGTGAGGTGTAGTATAAGTAGTAACAGAAATGGGCTGACGATATATATTAACATCATCCATTTAACGTCCACTTTCCATGCTGGCATGGGTTAGACGGTTTGATTGAAAACTAGTAAGTTGGAGAGCTGCACCAGGTTCCAGTCTGATCTGGCATGGTTTCTACAGCTGGAAGCTCTTCCCAATACCAACCACTCTGAGAGTGTAGTGGGTGCTTTTTACATGTCACCGGCAGGAGGGCCAGTTACACGACACCAGCAAAAGCCACAACTACGAGTTCACTTGGCCTCAGAAGTCTTCTCAAGCACAACAGAACACCAAATGCCTCGGTTACTTGTTACTACCTCCGCAAGGTACAGCGTTCCAACGGTACTTTCGACGTGTCTGTTATGTGACACCAACATCAACCGCAACTACGATTTCACTTGGCTTTTTGCCTTTTTTACTTGTCTCAGTCATTTGGATGCGGCCATGCTGGAGCACTGCCTTTTAGTCGAACAAATTGACCCAAGGACTTATTA
>NC_069006.1:25105374-25107319 GCF_001194135.2 Octopus bimaculoides
TTATATATATGTTTTTCAAATATTTTAAAATGTCTTTTTTGTTTTCTCTTTAAAGTAAAAACAAAGATAGATAGAGTTGTTGTTCTAAAATCATTTACATTATATTACAAATGTGAAAAAAAACTCTTCTCTGCAGGAAAATTAAGAGGGACCCCAAATGGGAACGAGGGGTGGGACGCCGGGAGTTAGGAACGGGGAGGGTGGGGAGGAGAGAGAGAGAGAGAGGAAAACAGCTGGGAACAGAAAAAAAGAAAAGAAAAATGAGTTGTTGGCCTACATCCAATGAAGTTTAAGGAATTGGTTAAAAAAACACACAACTCTTGAATGTCAACAAACAAACAAACAAACAAAATGTAGCTTTTTATGAAACCCAACCCCACAAAAAAATAATAGACAGACAGATTGACATTTATAGCTAGGAGTACGAGAGTTGGGAGAAGAAGAAAAACAAGGTGAGACAAAGAAAACACAGGGGTGTGCAGTAGCACGTAGGGTGTGTGTGTATATATTATAATATATGTATATATGCGCATACACACACACACATATACCAATTGACTGAATTTGTTCCAAGGGCAGATATCATGTTAGTTATAAATTAAATACATTTACCCAAACGTTGAGGTTTTAGAGTTGAGGGGAGGGGGAAATTGTAAAAAATACAGAGTTTACCTTGAGAGAGAGAGAGTTGTCTCTTGGAGAATGTTCATATATGCATTCATGGTTTTTCGTCCATAAAGAACCATTGATTTAATTACTAGAATTTAAAGCAGGGCCACTGTTTGCTAATATTGTATGCACAACTTTTGGCAACCCAGTGCAGTACGTGTTGATGTATGCACACACACTCAGAAACATGGGGAAGGGGTTAAGGAAAGGCCCAGCAGCAGATATATAAATAAATACACAGTCATTATAAAATGATGTTCCCATATTGAAATGAGATGAAATCAAACAGCAATCTCTTTATTACTATTGTAACACCAGTTTCCAGAGATGAGCCAAATTGAAATGTTTCAAGTTCCAATTCCTTAATTTTTTAAGTGAAATCTGAGACTAGTTGAAGACATGGCTATGATAAACAGGAGAAAGAAGCGACCAAGTTTGGGAGAGAGAGAGAGAGAGAGAAAAAGAAACTTGCTACCTTCTCACCGCTTTAATATCAAAGTGACACATCAGAAGTGATACTTAAGAATCTTTTGAAAGAGAGAGAGGAACTTATTTTGGTCAATGATCACACACACACAAATTTATATTGGACACTGCATTGGTGGATAAATATTCATTTGTGAATTAACAAGGCTACCACTGGTTTCACATCGCAAGAAGTCTCAACAATTATCAAGCCTGTCACTCGAGACATTGGGGCCGACTTCCAGCTTGGATGGAAACATCAAGATGAAGGCCAGCAATAATGTCCCATGCAGAAGACTCGATAATTGTTGAGACTGCTTTCGACATGAAACCAAAGGTAGACTGGTTAACTCACAAATAAAGAATAAATATATATATTTGTATGCACGTGTTCATACACACAAGTCCTAAACACAAATGCATATACACACGCGTGTGTGTGTATTTGAAACAGTGACAGGACAGAGTGCCGAGATCACACATATACACACTGCTTTTCAAGAGAAGCTCCTTCCTCTGGACGCCACAGAGGTGATCAATCAACAGTCCTGAGGTAATTAGTGGTCTTAACTGTTTACTACAATTACTGGACGCTCATCAAAGGGATGGGGTGGGGTGGCAGAAGAGGGGGGAGAGAGAGAGAGAGAGAGAGAGAGAGAGTGTGAATGATAATCATATAATACACACAGATTTAATAATATCAATGAAGAGAAGACCAGTGTCCACCTCACGCACCAGATGTACTGAGGTGAGAGACGCCAGCACAACGATATTCAACCGAATGTTGTGAGTTATGTCTCAGGAAACTAGA
>NC_069006.1:25107329-25110196 GCF_001194135.2 Octopus bimaculoides
AAGGGGAGATGGCGGGGGGGGGTTAGGGTAGAACGAGCCACATGTATGGCACCCGGTTCCTCCTCCCCTGCCATGTGCCATTCATGACTCCACCGGGGCTAAATTAATTAGCAGGAAATAATTGTAAATATATATATATAAAGACATTAAAAATAAACTTCTAAGCATCTGCCATAATACAGAAATAAATAAAAATAAAATGTTTTTTTTTTGTTTTTTGTGGAAACCATCATCAGTCAAGGTTGTCAGCCTCCTCTTCTTCCTCCACCAAACAAAAGTGGCACAGATGGCTTAGTTTTGTAGTAGTAGTAGTAGTAGTAGTAATAGTAGTTGTTAGTAGTTGTCAGAGCAAAAAGATGTAAAACTGAATCCTTATCAGATCAGTTCAAAATAAGGGTGTGTGTGTGTGTGTGTTTATTGGTCTTTTACAACTTCAACAATCAGGGACTTTTGTGAACGGAAAACAAAGGAATATGATAAGAAAAAAAAGAGATGTGAAGACTTTTGGGTTGGGGCTGGGGAGGAGGAAGGGAGATGAAGAAGCCCAGAAGGGCAGAGTTCAAAGTCTAGGCGTTCTTGTCAATGGTCAAATCACGGGAACGTTTTAAGAGTCAATGTTTAGTTCTGTTCACCACCAGACAGTTTTAGCAAACACAGGAATGATGAATAAGGCATTTATTCCTCGACGTGGTTAGATTTATTAGTTAGAATGATGGTGATAGAACGGGATTCTCTCTCTCTCTCTAGCATTATAAATTGACATCGAGAACAGCTATGAAATATTAAAATCAATGAAGTTGATTACATCATCTAATTAGGGGGGAGTCACAAATGAAGTGGTTAATTTGATTCCTACTTTGGACAAAGGCTGGCTCAGAAATAGGAAAAATGACTTCAATGTTCTTGTGAGTGTTTTTTAAAATTATTTTGTATAAAATATTCCAACTAGGACAGATAAATACAATGAAAAACCAGCCTCCATGTCTCTATAACGAGAGGGGGGGACAGTCTTTTGGATACACACGAATACTTCTAAGGGATGTTGATCTGTGAAACACTGACTGATGTGGAATGTCCAATTCCAACAACCAAAGAAAGAATTAAGAAGCTACAAGACAAAGAGTCGTTTGAGAACAAACTGTACGGATGATGACAATGATGCATGGAAAATTTAACAGATCATCTGGTTTTCCTTTTTGTAAAGAAAAAAAAAAAAAAAAAAAAAGAAGTTTAGTTTCTTCAATGAATGGGTTTTTTAAATGTGGGGACAAGAAGCGGAAGAGAGAAATGAGCAGAGGACCAAAGTGCCGCAACCGAGACAAGAAAATAATAAACAGAAAGCAGATGAAGAACAGCCTATTGAGACCATATTCCAGTGTCTCCGTTGGTATTTCAGTGAAATGGAAGCAACAAAATACGAAACAAAAAACTATTTTTATATCTTTGCAATTAATTTAGGTTGGAATAGAACGAAATCGAGAGATCTTGGATCTTGTTGTCTAAACCAACATTAATAGGAGGTGGGAGATAATTAGTAGGATAATAATTATTAAAGCTGGGAATCAATTTTGGTGATTGGATACTGTTGAGGGGGTGGGGTGGGGCTGAGAGATTTGGAAAGCAAAGAGGAGCAGAGTTAATGGAATCAGGAGTCAGTTGATGCCACTGATGTCGTGAGGACTGAAGAACTTGTCTTCACAGACAATCTTTAAAAAAAAAAAAAAGAGGAATGTGGTGGTGGTGGTGGGAGCAGAGTAAGGGTCAGGGGTTAATGAGATAATTTTATTAGGAAGATTCTCAAGGGTCAGCAAGCACCAACACTTAAAATAGTTATAGACTTGTGGGTCATCCACCCCCTGATGTCCACATGGAGAATCCTGCATTTAAGGGCCAAGAGAATAGGGGTTGTCCCTCTGTAAATACTTGCAGACGCATAAAGTTCCATCGGAGACAGCTGCCAGATGGTGTTACAAGAAATGGTGTGAATATTATAATTACAGAACGAATGCACATTCTAAAAGAACATTCCTAGTTGCAGATAAAAACACCATTGTCTTCTATCAGGTTTCAATTCTAACTTGCTCTGTTCTTGCACTCAATTCAACCGGTATTTTATACAAACTTTGGAAGTTTCTAAATTAGCAGATGCAATACGTGTATGTATGTATATAAATATATATATATATCTACACACACAAGTATGTACCCCAGTGACTCGAGGGTGGGAGAGGAGATGGGAAGAAGAGAATTTATTCCTCCAATGGCAAAAAAAAAAAAAAAAATACACACACACAAACACACACCACGTGGAAAAAAAAAAGGGCCAAAATCTAACGACATTTCTCGGAATGAATGTATTGCAGAGGATTTTTCAAGTGATTTTGGCAGGAAAAGTTGATAGAACATCGTGATGTAAACTCAAGAGAATGAATGAAAAACCCTGGTGAGGTTGGCTATTGCTTGCCACTACTGCAGCCGGCCTGCCAAGTGGTGGAGCTGGCTACTACTTGCTGCTAGCCAGCCTGCCTGCCAAATGGTGAGGCTGCATGTTATATCATTATTGTTATTGTTAGCCAACAACAGCATATGACTCACAGGTACACAAGCTATTCTGGAGGCTTTCTAGGACATTAAAAAAAATCATAAAAAAATAGAGGCCATTTCTGTTTGTGATATATTATATATATATATATATATATATACATATATATATATATATATATGTGTGTATAGATTACTTTTCTCTCTTTTTAGAGATAAACTGTAGTTTCAGTAAGAGCATAATTGTATTTCTTTAGACTTTAGACTTTAGAGTACATAGGATTGGGAGATATTAAATTTAGGATTTAATTTAGAAAAAAAAAAAA
>NC_069006.1:25111492-25114314 GCF_001194135.2 Octopus bimaculoides
CTTGTGTTTTGTTTTTCGGTTGGCATGATCACTTTATTTTTATTAATATTATTATTATCATCATCATCATCATCCCCTGAATACCATTTCTATCCAAAGAAATAGCACAAGTTGTAATTGTTCCCCTTAGCTGGCCAGCAGTGTGTATATATGTGTGTATATGTGTGTGTGTGTGTGTGTGTGTGTGTGTGTGTGTGAGTCTCTCCATGACTAAACTCCCACCGCAAATCGAGGCCGTCGAGCAACTGCTACTTCCATAATAATAATAATAATCAGTGAGGCAAGTGTCCTGCTGCTCCATAACGCTCCCGTTCCATTGCAAAGTGGCGTTGCATAGCTTCATGATGAGCTGCTTGTGTTGAGATCTGAAACAGACAGACAGCAACGTTAGACCCAACAGCAAATACTCCTTTTTAATATCACCCCTACACAATACCTACAATTATGAATTAATTTATTCAAATATAACACATTTTTTTATCATTTAGTAAGTGTGAACATTATCAACATGTTTTTTATACAGCAATTACAATAAATCTAGCTAAACTTTATTTTTCTTCTATACAATATCACAATAAATGAAATTCAGTGTATCTGATAGATGAGTGAGATTGTGGGTTTGCATTATACACAACCAGCTACAAAATGCCTAACTGACATTACTGCCACAAGTAATGTTGTGGTTGGTAGTATAGGAAATACAATATGTTTTGCAGGATTTATTAGCCCTTTCAATAGAAACCCTACATTAAAGGGTTCATATAAAAATCATCAAAATCTCATCTTCACTATTTTTGTTTGAGTTTTTGTGCTGGAAAGGAAGCAAGAATAATCCAAGCAGGAATCCTGGTTGGACAAGGAAGTCTCTTAGCAGACCTCACTCCCTTCCGTTTGAACAAATAACCACTGGATATTGGCATAAATGGTTAGAAATTGGCATGAAGTGAACCCCAAACCTCCAACAAAATGTCATACAAAATCTTCAGAACACAACAATAAACCACAAAACGACGACAAATGCACAAAAATAACAGTGATGGTAACAACAACAATAAAACAAAACAAGTCTTCTTGTTTTCCTTCCCAACATTACGGATCTTCAAAATACATTTAAAATATAAGGATTTACACACAAAAAAAATCTAAAACTTCTGCTGTACAATACTAACAGCATTAAGATCACTTTTATGGAACTAAAAGATGTTTGTTTTATTCATGGCATTCATCTAACAAAATATTCTTCCTAGCAGACCACAGAACAACCACATTCCAAATTATTGTGCTCAAGTCGGAGTATACAGACACTTTTACAAAGGTGGTGGTTTTATAACAAATAAAACATGCATTCGATGCACACATACACATATATATTTACATATATATATCACAAACGACACTACACAAAGATAAACATGCTTTCAAAATGAAAACTAGCAACACGAGACACACAGACACACACACACAATCACCAACCTAAGCCAACAACTCCACAGGTTACAACCCACTCCCCAGCTACAGCAACTAAACAGTTTAACTAGTAAATCACACAGCAGAAATAGTCCAACTTAATTAATCACATAATTACACCAATACTATGTGGAACCAAAATAAGACTTAGCATCAAACAACAAAGAAATAACAAATAAAATAAAAATGGCAAATATTTGCATGGAACATCGATGACAAAAACAGTAGAAACACTATGTGGAATAATTATCAGCACGGTTAATTAATGACTGACACCAGAGCCTGGGGCTGACACAACAACGACCCTGTATCACACTGCAACACCAAGCAAACATCCTTGCCACGAAGGGGTTTCCCACAACTCAGCCACCAAACAAAAAGAAACAAAAAAACAATAGGAAAAAAAAAAACCACACAAAGAAGACAGAAACACAAAACAAAAAATATGCACCTTTCACTTAATACTGGGAGTTTTTATCTCTTCCTTCCACCAGACACCTACAAAACAATAGGGAAATCTAGAGACTCAAACATGTCAGACCGAGACAATATCGCAAACGTTCACCTAAAACACGCAACCACGAAACGAAGCACTGCATTCACCAAAAATGGTCAAATTACCAGAGTCTGGAAAGCTGGACAAAATCAGAATAAAACAATAGGTTTGTCAGGCGCCACTGCCATTTATCCCAACAAGTGCTAGGGACTATTTGGCAAACCCCTTGTGTTACAGGATTTAATTAACCCTTTCAATAGAAAACCCCTGCATTAGAAGGGTTCATGCTAAAATCTACAAAATATCTCATTATCACTAATTTTGTTTCAGTGCCACAAAAGGAAGTAAGAATGGTCCAAGCAGGAATGCTGGATAGACACGGAAGTCTCATTAGCAGACATCTCTCCCATCAGTTTGAGTGAATACCAATGGAAAATGGCACAAAGGGTTAGAAATCTGCATGAAAGGAAGGAAAAAAAACAAACAAACCAAAAAACCAACACCCAACAAAAAAAAACAAAAACAAATGAAGTAACTACATAGAGACCCATCCCCCTGCTATAGGAATGTTATGGTCCTGATACCTTGCTATAGGCAAAATTCTAAGAAAGTTATGACTCCCACTACCCTACTATAGGTGAAAATTAGGAAAGTTACAAATGCATCACCAGGCTATAGGAAAATTAAAGCCCCATCATCTTGCTACAGGGACACCCTCAAAATGCATAGAAAAGTCAATCCTTAACATTACTGACAATCACCATTTCTCTAAATCAAGACCCCAATTTCAGACTGTTACACTTTAATCATAAACCTAAAACAGAAAATACTTGGTTATTAACCACATGTCCCCCCCCCC
>NC_069006.1:25114630-25124477 GCF_001194135.2 Octopus bimaculoides
CCCAAATCATACAGTTCCATACAGAAGATATTACACAAATCTTCCCACCATTCTCTAGACACTTGCAGCACAACTAGTCCCCACTGAACCCCACTAAAAATCACCCAACAATGTGGCTGAACAACAACGGATTTAAACTGGTCATATCCGGCTAAAATACTCTCCCTGTTTTACGTTCAAAGTTGACCAGATCTGGCCTCTCGCGCCTACCCCACAATGCCATTCTAAAACTAAATTACGTCACTGAAATCTCAAAGCTACAAGATGATGCATGATTAATTTGAAACTGTGCAAATAAATAAGCATTTAACATTTAACAGAGCAAGCTGAATGCTGCAGGTTAATCCTTTAGCATTTAAACCGGCCCAAATATTCGAAAGAAGCCAGATCCAACCTCTCACACTTATCCTGCAATGTTATCCTAAAAATAAACAATCACATCTTCGAAATTTCAAAGCTATGAGATGAGACGGGATGAATTTTAAAAATTGTGAATAAATAAGAACTGCATTTGATGGAGTAATCTGATTGCTAAATGGTTAAAGCAATTCCTACCAGATCCACCGAGCCCTTTTCTTTACCAGCAACACCAAACAACATCAAATACCACCAGCCACCACCCTGCATAGCACAAACATACCCGAGGCTACACAACCGTTCCTCCTACAACGTCCACGAACATCACACAACAGGAAACAAGAGGAGACGCAAACACTTCCAGAAACTACCTTTGACCAAGAGAACGAAACAGCAAGCAGCAGCAGCAACAACAACAACAACAGCAACGGTGTACAAAGAATATGTTAGATCCATCCTGGACCACCACTACGGGCATTCAGTTTCACCGAAACAACAGCAGCACACTACATATTGTAACAGGTTGCACAGAGACAGACAGAGACGACCTACATAGGGAGACAATGGGATTAAAAGTGAACAGACCATCTACACATGTAATGGGTACACATACAAACCCACGTACACACAATACGAAGATATATTTGGAGCCTGGTGTTGCCATCCGGTTTCACCAGTCCTCAGTCAAATCGTCCAACCCATGCCAGCATGGAAAGCGGACGTTAAACGATGATGATGATGATGATGATCTCGTTTGCTCTTTTATTTGTTTCAGTCATTTGACTGCGGCCATGCTGGAGCACTGCCTTTAGTTGAACAAATCGACCCCCAAGACTTATTCTTTGTAAGCCTAGTACTTATTCTATCAGTCTCGTTTGCCAAACCGCTGTTATGGGGACGTAAAGACACCAACGTCAGTTGCCAAGCGATGGTGGGGCTCAAACACAGACACACATACATATATATACACACACACAACAGGCTTCTTTCAGTTTCCATCTACCAAATCCACCCACAAGACTTTGGCTGGCTCTAGGCTACAATAGAACACACTTGCCCAAGGTGCCACGCAGTGGGACTGAACCCGGTACTATGTGGATGGGAATGAAGCTACTTAACACACAGCCACTCCTGCACCTATCATTTATGTATATATTTTTTATTAATCTTTAGCAGAAGTAACAGAGTGACTAAGTTACGAGAGTTTTGTGTGTTGGCATTTCTCAAACTTTGGTAAGTGCCAACACACAAAACTCTTAGTCTCTGAGTCATTCTGTTACTTCGGCTAAAGATTAATAAAAGTATACATATGCTCCTATTTCAAGTTCTAATATATATAGTTATCTACATGTGTGTGTGTGTGTGTGTATATATATATATATATATATATGCATGCATACATACATACACAAACCCCTACAGCTTCTGTCACTACATAGAAAGCCACCTCTAAACATCTGAGGTAGATAAAACACTCTCAAACACCACAACACTGCCCTACATTACATCAAAAACACACACACTTGCATACATATAAATATATATATATACACACACACACACATACATACATGTCCATACCTACCTATACACACACACACACACAACAGCTTCCATGCATTTTTGATCTACCAAACTCTACCCACATGGCATGGGCCCATCCCTAGACTATGGTAGCAAAGCACTTACCCATGGTGGAACTGAACCTAGAACCTATGGCTGTGAAGTAAAAGCCATCACAACACAGCAATGCTTGTACCTTATACATACATTTAATTGTATATAAGAGAAGGAGATATCAAACAAATCTAAACAAACACACTGGGAAGGATTCTGCATTCGTACAACAGAGTGTTTCCTTCCAGTAGAAATATTTTCTTTAAAAGAAAACAAAAAGCGTTACTAGAAGATAGCTGTGTCTCCATCATTTCACTTCTAAATCAATATGCTGGCATGGGTTAGATGGTGTGATAGGAAATGACAAGACTAAGGCCCACACCAGAGCTTTCATAGCCTGTTTTCATGTGGTTTCTACAGCTGAGTGCCCTTCCTAATGCTAACCACTTTACAAAATATACTGGGTGCTTTTTATGTGGCACCATCATCTGTGCCTTTTTACGTGGCACCAACACCAATGCTTTTTATGCGGCACTTTGGTTTTAAATTATAAAAACTTCATGAGTTCACTGGATGCTTTCTGAGGACAACAAAAAAATTGTGGGGTTGGTCTAATTGACTATATAGTCTTAAAGGTGGTGCTCCAGCATGGCAATAGTCTACTGACTAAAACCAATAAAATTAAACTAAAAAAGAAAATGTATCTAATCCCCCCTGGTTGCTGTTTTGTCTAATCAACATTTTGTGGATGTCATGTGGTTGGTCAGTTGGTTGGTTGGTTAGGGGTCAACTTACCTGATGTGCCAAGGCAGGGTCACTGTAGGCCCTCAAAACATCAGGGTGAAAATATTCCCGATCCCGGTTAGCCAATATTGGATGGGAAGGATATGAGTGGGGTAATGCAGGCAAATGATGACCACCGGGGTTTGTTGCCCCAGCAGCTCCTGGAGTCACTCCTGACATGGGATCAGCTCCTAAAAAAAAGCATAAAGAAAAAGAAAAAAGAAAAATACATATTTAGAAAAACAAAAAAAAACAGACAAACAAAGAAAATAGATAAAAATTAACGAATTATCTTCGTTAATATCATAGAGTAGAGTCTTTGAGGTTTTAACACTGCCAAGAGTTTTGGTTCAGAGAAGGATTAGTCTCATCATAAATACTGGTGCAAATCAAAGAACTTTCTTAATGCTGGCATTTCACAGTTGATGGCTAACTTCATTTTGGTTGAGAGCAGGGGGTATTTGACTGCTATTTCTAACTGGACAGTTTGATCAACACACAGAGGCCCTACCATTGTTAATGTTCAGAGAGTCAGGACACATTAACTCTCTCTCCGGGCACTGACCATCTCCAACAACCAAATTGAGGTTCACAGAACTTATGTAAAATGCTAGAGAAAGAAACCCAGCTGTTTCTTGAAATACATACCAATACATACATCTAAAGGAAGTCTTTTTTTAGGGGCCCTTAAAATACTATTGTGGATCCCCAGTTTAGCATTTTATTGCATGGACCCCTGCTGAAATCTTATATGAATCCTGGTTGAGAAGCACTGATCTAGAGCAAAAGGACAAATGCAGAGTTGAGTACCGCCATACAGTATGGTTGAACCAACAAAGGATGCATCACCGTTACATACGGTTCTTCACTGAAGAAAATGGCGTTATGTGTTGTTATGAAGAATTTTCAATCTTTTCCAGTAGAATCGGTAGCATACTGGGGGACAATGTTTAGCAGCATTTCGTTTGTCTTTATGTTCTGAGTTCAAATTCTGCTGAGGTCAGTTTTGCTTTCAGGCTTTAGGATTTGATGAAATACGTACCAGCTGAGTACTGGCGTCAATGTAATCCACCCCAGCCCCCACCAATCGCTGGCTTTGTACCAAAATTTGAAACCGATATTCCTCAATTTTTAGTCACAGGTGAATTTAGATACTGCATCTTCGAGCATGCAAATCAAATTTTTCAGACCAATATCTATGGCCAAAAGAAAAACTAGGTCAACTTATACACCGAGATGTCTATGGAGGACCAAAAATTCCATGTCGAATTCAGCAGGATTTGAAAAGATAATAATGATGTTTGAATGTTTACATTACATCATCATCATCATTTAACCCTTTCATTACTGTATTTCTGTTGAGATGCTCTGTGTTTCTTTCAATTATTTAAAACGTAACAAAGAGTTTAATAAAATAACTTCGTTATCATTAAGCTAGTGTTAGGAACATAAATTGTGACTAAGGTTTGGTGGAAGATTTTTATTCAGAACTTTTGAAAACAAGACATTTGCACTACAGAACCAGAGGTGGTTTCAGCTGGGTTGACAGGAGCTGGCAAGGTTAAGGGCAACACCGGGTTCCAATTGTCTGTTTTGGTATAGTTTCTGCAGCTAGATGACCTTTTTAATGCCAACCATTCCATAGCGTGCTGGGTGCTTTTTACATGGCACCTTCACTGACTTGTATGGCAGAAAATACTGTTATTGTTGTTGAAACTTGTGTTAGGAAGATGACAGATCAAAGACAATCAAATAGTGACCATTCCGTCTTTTTTTCTTTCCAGTCAGGATGTATTGAGAACTATATCATCCAAATGAGTTGGTGTGGTTTTAAGGGAGATCTGCCTGCTATCTCTAGCAAATCAGTCACATAGAAACTCTCTCATTAGTGTATTCCTCCAACAATTAAGCCTTAAACCAGATCTGACTGATCAAATTTATAAACAGAGCCATTCCAACCATGGCCTCTACCCTTATCGATCAGTTTCCTACACACCCACAGGATTGCCACGCTCAATAAATACTCACAGCATGCTCTTCTTGTTGTTACTAAAAATCTGTATTGCTTCCAGCTGGGTTGTAGCCAGAGATGAGAGGGAAGAGTGGAAGAAGGGGCAAGCGGTCGGGGGTGGGGCTGAGCTCAATAAGTCTGACCTCTTTTAGCAAATGCATACAGAAAAAATAAAACAAAAAATGTCTGTGAAAAAAACAAAACAAAAGACTGAAAATTTTAAATAATAATAAAAAATCCAAGAAAATAATGTTTTGAAAATGCAGAATGGATCATGGTGAGAGTAAGCAACAGAGAAAAAAAAAAAAAGTATCTGATTGATAAAAAAAGAAAAAAAAATACCCATAAAGAATTAGAAATTGCCAGCTAAATTGATTGATTTGTTTCAGTAAAAACAGCTGAAGGAGAAGAAATTAAATTAGGTTATCAAAGCCTGGTTTGGGTTTGTAAATTTTGGAGTCTTATTAGTTTTGGTAGAGAATACAAGAAAAGACAGATGAAATTTGGTCAAAATATTCCAGTGCTTACCCACTAAGACAAGTTTACACACCATCAGTCTCTCTTATAGCATCGGAACGGTAAATAATAATAAAAAAATATCAAGCTGCTTCCATAATTCATATCGGAAATATATATATACATACTGGCCACTAAATGGTGTTAGGAACATCGTAAATACTCCAGTTGATGAAAAACCTCACGCCACAAACAAAAATAACATTGAGTAACCAGATTTTTAATATCAAAGTCCAGCCTAGATGTATCGTAACTACACAGCAGGTTAATTAATTAGGCCGAGAAGTTTGGAATGAGAACCGGTTTAAAAGGAATTTGAAATTAAATAGAAAAATTATTTTTCTTTTATTTTGCTTATCTACCAATGCCTTACAAGCTGTGAAGACAAAAACACTTCTAATGTATCAATGTGTATGCATGTGTTTATGTGCATGTTTATATACCTGCTAATATTCATATATATATATAATACATACACACATTTAAGGTTGAGGGAGAAAAGACAATGAATCTGTAATAAATATCACCCAAAACTGCTGGATATCAAGCATTTGGTTAGTAAAAATATACTAATTTAAACAAACTGGCTATGTCTTTAGAATGAGATATTTATATATATACGTATATACACATATACCAAGACTTCCATGTGTCACGTTTGAACAATTGTGAAGATCACTTCACGTGAAACCATTGGTTTTGTCAACCCACAAATATACACATTTATGTGCGTGTGTGTGTATATATGTACATATATATATATATATGTGTGTATATGTAATATATAATGATCATTTTAACAAAAAGCAAAAAGAAAAAGGTAAAAAAAAAAAAGAAAGAAAAAAAAAACAAGGTAAAACAGCATAAATAATTTAGTTGACATAATAACATTAATTTCAAGAGAAACAGGATTAAAAAAAAACTGGTTATATGCCGATGTGGACGTTTATTAGATCAAATGGCAACCGATCCATGAAAATAGTCTAATAATAATAATAATAATTACTTTAAATGATTTCCAAGCGCCAGTGCTGGCCGTATGTAAGAGAGGAAGTCCAGGGGGGAAACAACAGTGTGACAACTGAAATAGTATATTAGTAAGGGGTAGGGTGGGAAAGGATGTGAAATGGGGGTTTATAGGGGAAGCATGTTGACCATTTTGGTAAGTCACTCACAATTTGTTGTTTTTTTTTTTAATGGTGCCACCAATTTTTTCTTACTGTCTTTTTTTCTTTTTTTTAAAAATTAATTACTTCAATACATTTATTGATTAATTTATTAATGAATCTTTACAGTAACACTTAATGAGTGTTTAACGTGCAGGAGCCGAAAAAGGAACTGAGGCAGACAGTGAATTTTGGTTTTGTTGCCTATTTTTACTAAATGATAAAAATAATGATAATAATAATAATAATAATAATAATAAAAGTAATAAAAGTAATAATGTGTCGTCTCAGTAAAAACAAAGTTGAAACAATCTTTGAACTGACCTTCAAACTGATATGAGGTACTGAAACTAGATGGAAAAGGTTATGAATAGTGGCAACTAATGGCAAGAAAAGCAAACGAGAAGACATGATTGAAGAAGTTAGAGAGAGAGAGAGAGAGAGAAAGAGAGAGGGGGTGAGGTGATTTAAGTGGAGTATGTGTGTGTGTGCGTGCGTAAGCCATATAAATATATATATGAAAATAGATTGACATCAAATGTCAGCTACAATTGTCATGGCACTCTGTCGGTTATGACGATGAGGGTTCCAGTTGATCCGATCAACGGAACAGCCTGCTCGTGAAATTAACGTGCAATTGGCTGAGCACTCCACAGACACATGTACCCTTGACATAGTTCTCAAGGAGATTCAGCGTGACACAGAGTCTGACAAGGCCAGCCCTTTGAATTACAGGTACAACGGAAACAGGAAGAAAGAGACAGAGAGAGAGAGAGAGAGAGAGAGGACATCAGGGTTTGCCACCAACCCCTGCCAGAGCCTCGTGGAGCTTTTAGGTGTTTTTGCTCAATAAACACTCATAACGCCCGGTCTGGGAATCGAAACTGCAATGCCATGACTGTGAGTCTGCTGCCCTAACCACTGGGCCACTGTGCCTCCACTCAGCTACAATAAAATAGTATAAAAAAAAAAATTGCTGTTTAGAAAATTAACTTTTATTTTGCACTGGTTTCATTCATTAGATTGTGGCCATGCTGGGGCAATGCCTTGAAGAATTTTTAGTTGAATGAAGTGATCCCAGTACTTTTATTTAAAGCCAGGTACTTATTTTGTTTGTCTCTCTTGCCAAACTGCTAAGTTACTGGACATAAACACACCAACATTGGTTGTCAAGTGGTCAAGGGGGGCAAACGGACACAAACACACATGTAAACAATGGACTGTCATTCTCTACCTACCAAATCCACTCACAGACTGGTTTAATATTTGAGTTTTGTTCCTCCAACATTAATCACCACAAAATGATTAAACGTTAACGAAATATAGAAAATATCAACCAGAACAAGGAAGTACCAAATAATAATAATAATAATAATAATAATAATAATAATAATAATATGAAAAAAAATTCTTTTTTTTAAGAAAAACAATATACAGACCAGTACAAACGTTAGCCAATACAAAAAGTGACATCCTAGCTCTACATAATAGCGATGACGATGATGACAGACAGACGACAATGGCAACAATAGTAATAATAATAATAATAATAATAATAATAATAATAATATCCAGCCACAGAAACAAGAGCAGCACTAAAAAAACAAAAAGAAAAAAAAGAAAAAAAAAACAGCAACAGAAGATTTCAAGCAAAGTATATCCTATTTTAACTACTTTTAACAGCGTGTAACCATGGAAACAAAACTGGTAAAACTAACTATAATATATATATAAACACGTAAGAACCAATAAAATTTATTTTTTTAACTTCATCTGACAAAAAAAAAAAAAAGTAAAAAATATAATTGTCGAAATGACAAGATTTTTGGAAATGACAAAGAAATAATAAAAGTACAAATAAATAGCAATGGAGGCATCAATATTCCTAGTTTTGGAGAGATTTTCCAGACAAAAATAATCAGGTACCAGTGAAGATGTTCAAATAGTGAAATAAATAAATAAATAGAATACATAAAGACATCTTTGAGACTCGAGGAAATCATTTTGAATAAAAGGTGACTGGATGTTTTCGTTTTTTATTTTCTTGGCATCAATTGGTAAAGAACATAAACAGAAATCTAAAGAAAAGCAAGGCATTTTTCTCAGGTTTACTCAGCCTCAAACTTGGTATTCTTTGCCTCAATCTCTGCATTTTGATTTCTCCTCATAAACCTGTCACTGTTATTTAAAGAGTTGGTCAGTTTTTCACATTACAAACAGCAGCCTGCCACCGGCACTGATCTGGCAACAAACACACTAAAACAGAACCACAATTGAATTGTCATCACGCTGGAAAAATTGTTAGAGGCATCATTTCTTCAAGCCATTTATACTCGCTGAGTTCAAATTCAGTTGAAGTCGACTCTTGCCTTTCATCGTCTCAGGGTTGATAAAACAGGCATCAGTTGAGCAACTGGCGATGTAACTAACAAACTTTAATGAGTTCCCACCCAACAAAAACTTCAGGTCACCTGATAGCCAGAGAAAAGATGAATGAAACACTGCTCAGCATTTCGTCCAGCTTGCTAATGATTCTGCCAGCTCACCACCTTAATAACTGTAATGATCTTTTCTACTACAAGCACAAGGGCTGAAATTTAGGGGACAGGGATAATCGATTACATTGCTCCTAGTACTTAATTGGTACTTATTCTACCGACCCCGAAAGGATGAAAGGCAAAGTCAACCTCAGCGGAATTTGAACTCAGAATGTAAGGATGGGCGAAATACCTCTAAGCATTTTGTCCAGCACACTAACAATTCGGCCAGCTTGCCACTATGATAATAATAATAATAATAATAATAATAATAATGGTTTCAAATTTTGGCACAAGGCCAGCAAGTTATCTTGCCATGGTTTACTATGTTCTGCACCAACGACACGACTGGAATGCCGTTTGTCACTTATCAAACAAACCTGTTCACAAGATGAGCATAAAACAAAGAGGAAAGAGAAAGACTTGTCAGATGCACAAGTAAATACTCCGTTTTCCCATTTATTGATGCAACCAGAGATTAAAAAACAGAAGTTTCAGCAAAGAAAAAGGGATTGTGTCTCCTCTGATGTGCAAAATCATGAAATACTGGCCAAAGGTTAGATCCTAGAACCGTGTGAAGACTATTTACCAGGTCAACAGCGAAACAAAGACCCGACAACTAATTAATTAAGAGAAAATATAAACAGAGCAAACGGTCAGATTCCAAAGTATGTCGTCGAAATAAAGTAATTGGTAATTAACAGAATAAATCATTTCAATTAAAAAAATTTTTTATCACGGTAAAAAAATAGTTTTATGAGAGAGAGAAAAAATGAGGTGGGGGTGATATGAGGGAGAGAGAGGGAGTTAAAGAGAGTTTAGACAGTAGGGAGATGAAGTGATTGAAAGAAGAAGAGTCT
>NC_069006.1:25125950-25129677 GCF_001194135.2 Octopus bimaculoides
TATGAGCGTGGGTGGATGCTGCAGATAGACTGGCCATCTGAAGGCGAACCATCGGGTCGGTACTGAGGGCAAGGCGCTCAGCCTGCAGCCGCTCAGCAGAGATTCGTTCCACAAGAGTTGAATATGCTGGATCACCCAACAAGTGAGAAATACCAGTTGGAATTCCTAAATAAACATTCAAAGATTACAATAACACTTTTTTTTTTAAACATAATTAAAGCTTTACTGGGTAGTTGGAAAGAAAAAAAAATATAAAGAAAAGAAATAATTAAGCCAAGATGACATCTCAGTGAAGTATTTTAGAATCTTTGGTGATCTGCAGCTAAGTGGATATTGAAATAACGAAATATATTGACAGACAAACACACACACACACACACACTTTCAAAGGCACCAATACATAGGAAATATCTTAACTCTGACTGGATCTGTCCTCTCACACCCGCCCTACAATGTCATTCTAAAAATATGCAGCCATATCACTGAAATCTCAAAGCTATGAGATAATGGATAATTAATTCAAAACAATGAGCATTTGACAGAGTAATCCGAATGCTTAAAAGGTTAAGAAACTCATCAACAATTTGAAATGAAAGTTGGTGGCCACTTCATCAAAAGGATGCTGCTACAAACAGAAATGTGTAGGCTCATCACATCTTAACCTGTGATATCGGAAGGGTCTTGAAGAGACTGACCTTACTTGACAGCATCAATAACGACCAATAAACCAAGCACTCAAAAAATAACTAGCTTCACTCACATTTTGTCCTCAACGACTGACCTAATCTTGAGCAATGAACTCCTCATTACAAGGACCAAGGATCCCTAAATCCTCCCAGTTCTAACAAAGCTAATTTAACCCCCTCCACCTTTAACCACAAATCCATTTCATCTCATCCACTCATTCTACCGATGATGATCACAGTTTAAGGAAATCTATACATTGATTGATTTAGTAACCCAATGTAGCCATATATTGATCCAATAAACCTTCAGTGTAAGAATCTCACGCACCCTCCCACAAAACAGCTAATCAATCATGGACAGGAAGACATCAGGTACAGGATTAATAAATAGCTATTAATCTTCTCTATCCAGTATTGATCTAGCCATTAAACCTCTCCATTCTGTATCTATGTTTGTATCTCTTTAACCATTAAACTCCTCTATTCAGTAATTATCTTGTCATTAAACCTGGCTATTCAATACCTATCTATACCTGCCAGGCTATCTATCGACATTTATCAATATATCTAATCACTGAACAGACCAATAGACAAAGATAGAGCTGCCTGCCTGTCCATCAACTCCACTTATTTCATTTATATATGCATGCATCTATAGATATATTCTTTTATTCGTTTCAGTCATTTGACTGCGGTCATGCTGGAGCCTCGCCTTTAGTCGAACAAATTGACCCCAGAACTTATTCTTCGCAAGCCTAGTACTTATTCTGTCTCTTTTGCCAAACTGCTATGTTATGGAGACATAAACACACCAACATCAGTTGTCAAGCGATGGTGGAGGCACAAACATAGACACACACACACACACAAATACATATATAAATACAACGGGCTTCTTTCAGTTTCCATGTACCAAATCTACTCACAAGGCTTTGGTTGGCCTGAGGCTATAGCAGAAGATATGTGCCCAAGGTGCCATACAGTGGGACTGAACCCAGAACCATGTGGTTGAGAAGAAAAGACTCTTACCACACCTATCTACCTACTAGCATGACAATTTATCTATCAGTTTCCCGTGTTCCACTATCCAACTATAGCATATAAAATACATACATCGACAACACTACAACCACATACATCTGTCTTACTAAATCTACACAAGAGGACACTCCATCATCATCATCATTATTTACTGCCTCTTTTCCATGCTGGCATGGGTTAGACAGTTTGATAGGAGCTGGCAAGGCTGGAGAGCTGCAACGGGCTTCATTTGTCTCTTTTGGTATGGTTTCCATGGTTTGATGCCCTTCCCAACACCAACCACTTTACAGAGTGTACAGGGTGCTTTTTATGTGACACCAACATGGGGGCTTTTTTTTTGCCTTGCCAGCACAGGAGCTTATTATGTGGTGTCAGTAGGGAAGGGACTCCAGTGTTACTTCACCGAAACCAGAGCCCCAACATCATCAGTTCACATGAAAGATTCTACATAAATTAACCAAAACATTACCTGATAGCAGATAATAGACGGTACCTATCAAAAGTGCCATTGGCTTCAAGTTTAATAACTTTCAAGAAGAAGAAGAAGAAGAAGAATGAGAGAAAGAGCAATCTTACCTAACCGTTCCAAACGTTCCCTCTCTCGTGCCAGCAGATCATTAGCTAAACTTGTTGGAGGGTAAACACCTGGTATATGAGGTGTGTTGCTACTGGAGCTGTTTCCCGCCGATTGTTGGACTAAATGACTTTGTGCTGCAGCAGTCGGAGGATAAGCATAACGACGCATATCGATCCAAGGAGCATCCAACGTATTTCCACCTGCAGACATTAGATGAGGACAGTCTCAGAAAACGTGACAGAATAAAATGCAATTACACACACATATATATACATATACACACAGGGACATTTGGAAGTGTGGAACAGTGACTATCAACCATTTCTTTTTTTTTTTAACCTTTGGACCCTCTTTGATCCCTATTTTGTTCAGTTGGACCCTCGTAGCCATTCAATGTTTGAAAAAAATCCCATTATATTTGCGTAGTTGAATATTATAAGGGATTGCATTTAGAAAAAAATGTTAAAATGTTTTGAGTATTGTAGAATTATAAGCGAATTATTGCAGATAAATTTTAGCAACAAAATCTTTTATGAAGCCCCAAAGGGTCATGTGGAGACTGGTGGAGAGCCATTGTTGTGGAGTACGATATACATTCAGAGCCATTTAGAAATATATAGTAAGATATGTATGTACACATGGCAATATTTAGAAATATTACAGAATAAGACACATATATATATATATATATATACACATACATACAGGGTTGGCCAAAGGTCGCCTGACAGTAAATCAAAATCATTTAATTCCAAGATTTTAAATGAAGGGTCTTGCTCAAGGAGAAGTGTCAAAAATGACCATGAGAAAACCAGAATAAATTAAGGTTCATATTCTACTCTGTTTAGCTGGTTCTCCAAGAATATATCTAATTATGAGTGTCAGAAATATCGTGTACTAGAAGATGAGGTAATAGTAATAGGAATTCTAAAAAAATTTTAGCCTCAATATAACCCAAATCCAGCTCCTTGTACTATATATATACAACCGCTTTTCGTTCCCAGCCATCAAAGAAATCAAGAGAGATAATTCAGTTAACAAAACTATGTCAACAGGAAAAAAGAATTATCTCCCTTCTGGAAACCTGGTGACAGAGAAATGGTTATGAAAGGTTTTTTTTTTTTTTTGAAATAACGAAAAGTTAAAAAAAAAAACACGAGAGATTGGCGAGTGTGCAATGTAAACTCACGTATTTTAGATCCAGGAGTACCAGGAGGTTTCATTTCCATATCTGCTTTGAATTTTTCTCTAATTTCCATTTCACGTAGCTCTCGTTCCCGTAATTCTCGTTCGCGGGCGTCTCGTTCCCTTTTGTCTCGCTCCAACTCAAGTTCAAGTCTAGAATGGGACAAATAAAAAGAGAGAAACAAAATAAAATGTAAAGAAAGTAGCCCTTTACAAGGAGTTTCATTAGGACACGTAT
>NC_069006.1:25129971-25136251 GCF_001194135.2 Octopus bimaculoides
GCTACAGATTACTCATGAGTAAAAAAAGGGGTTTACTCAGTTTTGTCACTGACTTTTACACAATGTGAAAACAAGCCCCAAACAAATTATTAAAAGAAAAAAAGTAAATAAAATGTGAAAATATTACTAACCTTTCTCTAGATCCTGTTGGATACATCGAGGCTAATCTGTAAGGTAACATCGGGTCAACATGTGGAGGTAAAGTTGACAGACCATAGGGACCAGACCGGCCAAAGTCTTGACCTGCAAATAAGGTTGAAAAAAAAAAAAAAAAAGGATAGTTAATTTTTATTCCATTTTCGTTCATTTAGATCAGTGGTTCCTAAAGTGGGCAGTATTGCTCCCATGGGGGCAGTAGAAAGTTCCAAGGAGGCATTGAAGAAAAGTGGGGCAATAATGGGGTAATGATTCATGTAGAAACAACAAAATAATGGGTTCATTAGGGTGCTAGGAAAGTTAAGGGGATGGGAGCCCGAAAAACCACTGATTTAGATAACACACATACACACACACACATTTATATATATAATGTATGTGTATATCTTTTATCTTTTACCTGTTGAAGTCATTAGACTGTAGCCATGCTGGAGCAACACATTCAAGAATTTTGTTGAACAAATCAATCACTACTTAAGTATCAGGCTTAAAGGAAAACAAAAACAAAATGAGTCCAGGGGGTCAATTCATTCAACTAAAAATCCCTCAAGGCAGTGCCCCAGCATGGCCACACTCTAATGACTGAAACAAGTAAACATTAAAGGACAAAGCTAAACATATCGGGGAAAAGGAAGGAAGGAAAGAAGGTATACCTAGTGTGTGTGGCCTGGCGTATTCACTAAGCTGTCTCAGGGCTGGAGTGTCATGACCAGGGTATGGACGAGGTGTCATTCTTTCGCCACCATATGGGCCATGCTGAGATGATAATGTGCTGGTCACTTGAGCTTCCGTCGAGCTGGACTTGATAGGCGTATCAATTCGTTTTGTCTGCAGAAAAAATAAAAGACGGAAAACAAATTCATCAATACATATGTACAGTGCACACGCCTGTGTCTGTGTGTGTGTGTGTGTGTGTGTGAAGGTATGTGGCTAAGTGGTTTGGGCTCAGCTTGTGAATTTAATTCCAGGCAGTGTACTATGTTCTTGAGCAAGACACTTTATTTTTCATTGGATCCAGTCCACTCAACTGGCAAAAATGAGTTGTACCTGTAATTCACAAGGGGACCAGCCTTGTCACATTGGTGTCATGCTGAATGATTAATTCAAAACAACGTGATTAAATAAGCATTACATTCGGCAGAGTAATCTGAATGCGAAACGGTTAAGCTGCTTCTGGCCATGCTGGATCATCACTAGTGTTTAGCAGTTAAAAGAACCAGTGCAAACTAAGAATGTTCAGAATCCAGCCATCAATTGGTGGATTAATAAACCAAGTTCTGAAACAAATGCTGCTTGAAACCGAAATGAGTTTGTATCAGGTTTATTGAGACGAATAACGTGTGGGAAGAAAACCTGATGAATTTAGCCATCATGGTCAAGTGTTTCTAGTTAGGTTATAAAAGGAAATAAACTATTAAATACATGAATATAGTGAGGAAGAAGAGGAGGCATGCATGCATAGACACTTACAGGCTGAACTTTCTCTTCCTTGATAGTAGCAGATGCTTGTAGGACCTTCTTTTCTCTTTCTTCACGTTTCTTGGCTAAATCCGAGTGCGGTTGAGGTTTAAAAACTAAATCACAGCGCGAACAAGAATTGATTCCTCTATTCAACAGTTTAATAAATCTGGAAAACAGGAAAACGAAAGAAATGTACGAAAGACTGGGCAGCTGTGTCTAATGCTATATAAACAAGGTTCGAAATGTACAGAAAACAAAGAAAAAAACCCCCAGAAGACAGAGACAGGTGAAGCAACAACAAACAAAGGTAACCCAGAACCATCTAAGATAGTTAGTAGCATATCATAAAAAATAAAGATTCCCTTCAGTCATGAATGACCATGGGATTACACCTAGAATGTTTCCCTCTGAGGTACAAGTCCGCAAAAGGTTGTTCAAGGAAGACCAGCAGTCCCATGCATACCAGCCTCCCTTCTCCACACCACCAGTGTTATCCAAGAGAAAGGCAAAGGGGCTGATGCAGTTTGGCACTAATGACATCACAACTCATTTCTAGAGCTGAGTGAAATGGAGCAATGTGAAATAAAGTGTCTTGCTCAAGAACACAACACGCAGGCTGGTCCAGGAATCAAACTCACTACCTCATGATTGTGAGCCTGACACTCTAACCACTGAGCCATGTGTCTTATATTATGGTTGCGTAACAAAATATCGTTGTCCCTACCACAATTAATCAACAACCTTAAAATAGTGATTAAACCCTGAGGTCAGAAGGCAGTAATTGGTTTAAAAAACTCATCATGTTGGGCACTTTTCAATCATCATCCTTTATCCTCCCTTTCTTTTCCATGCTGGTATGGACCGGACAGTTTGACAGGAGTTGGCCACCTGGAGTGCTGCCCAGGCTCAAAGACAGCTTTGGCATGATTTCTACGGCTGGACACCCTTCTTAACGCCAACCATTCTGTAAAGTGTTTCACATTAGGACAGGTACTAGGTGCTTATGTGACACCGGCGTGAGGAGTACTTTTTAAATGGCACTTAGCACCTGTGGGCCTGCAAGACAAGGACCTCTCGGCCGGAAGGAGTAGGAGTTGGGGCCATGGTTGTAGTCTGCTCCGACACAAGAAAGACAGACGCTTTATTTGTTGTGAGGTATAAAGAAATGAAAGCATTGTAACAAGGAAAGTGGGATTAAAATGATGTGGCAGTAGGTTTGGCCTGGACATAAGCAAACATTAAAAGTGATGAGAATTTAAAGCGGCCAGTTCCAGCCTCTTACAACGTCATTCTAAGAATAAACAGTCACATCACCAATCTCAAAGCTACGAGATAATGCAGGATTAATTGAAAACAATGTGAATAAATAAGCATTAGATTTGATAGAGTAATCTGATTGCTACAGGGTTAAACTAGAAACTCAACAATCATTATACAAACAGCTCTTATAAGAACTTTATCTCTAATAAATATCTTTCTTGGAAAGACCTTCCAATCATAATTTCACTAAACTCTGATTTGTCTAAACTTGAATGTTATCAGGCAGAGTTAAGAAAATCCTGCACCCACTCCCCAGATCCCAGCCAGTTTGAACTTAGAAATCTGAATGCACAGAAAAAAGCAAAAAAGTAACTGAAAAACTAAAAAGGTTTCCTGCTGTGTCACATGATTCCTATTGAAGATAATGTACGTGTAACTCCCTCAGCAGTGAGGGTCGTGGAGCAACAAGGTGGATGTGAAGTTGGGCATATTGATCATTTGATGTATAATCTTTATTCAGCACAATTACAGGATTGAAGAGCCTCTTCAATCAATGGTCAGTCTAGGGTCAACCAATTCAATTAGTGGATTACAGCCAGCTGATAGCACTAGTGATACATCAACTCACTTTAGCCACTTGAAAAACACTATGGATGTCTCGAATCTCATAGTGTCAGCAATTGAAGCTGGAGACTCACTGAAACCATCAAATGAAAATCTAGATTAGTTTTATAAATCCTATCTCAGGTGGTGCCATTAATCTTCCAGTATTTACACCGGTCATATCCAGCCCAAATATTTTATCTGTTCTTCGTTCAAACTGACCAAATTTGGCCCCTCACACCTAAACTACAATGCCAGTCTAAGAAATAAATAATCACATCACTGAAATCTCAAAACTAACGAGATAACGCATAATTAATTCAAAACAATGTCAATAAGTGCATAAAATAATCTGAATTTTCAAGGGGTTAAGTTAGAGATTGGCCTGGAGCACAATTTTGGATGAAACATATCTAAGTTTGCCGAAGTTTATCAAACAGAATGACAGCCTTGTGAAAGGGAGTTCTACACCATGTCGTCCTCTTAACAGTATTTCTTCAGCTCCAGCAGACAAAATACCAAATTATTGAAAAATAGGACACACCAAACAATAGACTGGATGTGAATGGAGCTCCAGCTCTTACGTCTGAATTTACATACAAGAACAGTTAACTATCAAACCTATTATCATTGTTATTAGCTCTCAATGATAACTAATCTTAAAATAAACATTTCAGTAACCACTTCAAAGTATCAGAGAGAAAAACTACAACATAAAAACAGGTTAGAGGTGGTGAGGAGACGGAGAGAGGTGAGTGTCACTCTCTTTAATACATGGCGTCTATATATATATATATATATATATATATATATACACACTTGTGGGTGTGTTCATACTTTTATACTGATTGGACTCTGTGTGTGTGTGTATGTGTGTAGACAAGCCTACAATTGAAAGAAACTTGAAAAAAGGAAGACTAGAGCTCAATCACAACTGGAGGCAAGTGAAAAGCTATCGGCTGGAGGACAGGGGGAAGGGAGGGTAGTCTTTTAACAAAAGCCTCCCTGTTGTGGCGATATGTAATTTGTTTAACTAATTCCCATATAATTAGGTCATGAGAGAGAGCAAGAAGGAGAAGGCCAACTGGTTAATGACAGAGCTTTTAAGAACAAACTCACCTCTTCATGAGAGAGAGAAAGAGGAAGAGAGAGGGGGAGGAGCTATTTATAGACACCTATGGAATTTTGGTGCAACAAGAACACTGCCTGAAAGTTATTTGTTGCTGACAGAATTATTCATTGAGGAATAGAGATTTCAGCAATCCTTTGATGGTGTCATTCACCAACACAGTTTTCCCTCATGACGTAGATAAAGAGGGTGAATGACCTTGTCTCTTCATACTGACACTCTGGAGACCAATACCGAAAGAATTCCCAGATCTCTTACAACCAGGAACAAGAGTTTTATATCTCTTTCTTTATTTGTATTTTATTTATTAGTGGAATAGGCCAGATGACAACTTATCAAGACAGCATTCTAGTAGTTGGCGGCCTTCTTGTCGGTAATCATTGTTCTCTGAATATGAAACCACTTATATTCTACCAGTCTTCACACCCAACAACCTACACGGCACGTTGTTTTACCAGATGCGAACACTGATCATGTTCACTAGGTGAGGACCTGCTGAAAGATACACACAACAGGCTTCCATTCAGTTTCCAAATACAAAATATCAATCACAAAGCATTGGTCAGTTCAAGGCTTTACTAAAAAACACTGGCTGAAGGTGACACATGGTAGAGATGGAACCTGGAACCACTTGGTTACAAAGCAATAAACATGCTAAGCCACTAATTACGTGGTAAGTTCAAATCAGTCCACAGCCAGTGATAAGGTCCCTGAATAAGGGCCAGGTTTTACTCCATCTCTACAGTTTAGTTGTTGCTGTTTAGCTCCCAACCTACCCTGGTTGATCAAACCATCCCTTAATTTTGTATAGACAGGACTATATTAACTAATGAGTGCCCTTTCTTTGTTAATACATTTGGGTGTGAACCGAGAGAAATAGGCTGCAATTTGTAATAAGTCCTAAGTTCTGTTGACTCATTATGGTTTAATTAATAACAGTGATTAGACACAAGGCAGCAAACCAGCAGAGTTATTAGTGCTAGGAACATAAATTGTGACTACGGTTTGGTGGAAGAGTTTAATTCAGAACTTATGAAAACAAGACATTTGTACCACAGAGCCAGAATTGGTTTCAGGTGGGTTGGTATCAAAAGGGTTAAATGATGATGGTTTGCCCAGGCCTGGCCTGTGCAGACTGATGAAGGCCCTAGATATAGGCACGTGGCAATTAAGACAATGGTTCTAACAAAAACTGCCCTAACCAAATATGATGCATGGGTGGGAGGGGAGAATGAATGTAAACCAACGAAATCAAAGGAATTTTAAAAGAAACTCAACAAAAAAAAAAAAAGAAAACCCTTAACTTACATAGCGTTTTTACTCTTATGGAATTCCTTATTGCAGGGTGTGGCATCTGGTCCAGGACTGATAGGCCTGTGGCACTCATCCTCATTACTATCAGAGTCTTTTTCATAGTGAGAATCTGTGGGGATCTGCTCAGGGGCTAAAGGTTGCGAATGGGCAGACTGAGGAGGCAGCGCCAATGACATATCTTTCGTATCCAAACATTTGGGGTTCAACTCATGAGGCAGGTTTTGAGAATGAGTTTTCGGAGATGGCGGAATCGGTTTCAGCTGATAGTCTTCTGGTTCTTTCTTGATTTCCACGTTGCCAGCAGTCGGATGGGTCTGAGCTAGAGGCGGCACAATGTACTGCTGCAGAGGCAGAGGC
>NC_069006.1:25137506-25154183 GCF_001194135.2 Octopus bimaculoides
TGCTGCTGTTGTTGTTGTTGTGGAGGTGGCGGAGGAGGTGGTGGTGGTGGCGGTGACGGTGTCTGTTGTGGCAGAGATGAGGGAGGAGGTGCCGCTGTCTGTGGTTGAGGAACTGGGCACTCAGTAGGCACTGATGGGGGACGAGTCTCTCCCCTTGGGGTTGCAGTAGATGAAGGGGAAATGGTTGCAGGTAGCTGAGAAGACAACTGAGGTTTGCACACCAAGTTATCTGCAGGGCTTGGTGTACTTGGTGGTGAATTTGAACTCAAATCATCCTGGAAAGAAAAGAAGACAACAGCAAATTAAGCCATGTACAGGTAAAACACGTTAAGGTGTATACAAGTAAAATATGCTTTAAGATATGTACAGGTAAAATACATGTTAAGGTGAGTACAGGTAAAACACACAATGAAGTAAGTATAAGTAAATTACATATTAAGGTGTGTACAGATAAAACACACATGAAGCCATGTACAGGTAAAATACACATCAAGGTGTGTACAGGTAAAATACACATTAAGCTGTGTACACATAAAACATACATTAAGCTGTGTACAGGTAAAACACACATTGAGCCATGTACAGGTAAAACAATAAACCGTGTACAGGTAAAATACACATTAAAGTGTGTACAGGTAAAAAACACATTCAGGTGTGTACAGGCAAAACACAGAAACAGGTGAATGAATTAAGGTATGTAAGTGAGAAAGATAAGTTTATGAATGAAAGAAAGGCAGGTGTAAAAGCTGCAAATTCTTACCTGGTTATTTTCAATATCACCTTCATTTCCATTCTCTTCATTTCCAGAGATGCTACTGCTGTCAGAAACCGATTCGGAATCTGAAGGACCCTGTGTCAATAAACAGTGCAAAAGATAAGAAGAAGAAGGCTTCCAAATGCTGGCACAAGGCCAGCAGTTTTTTATATTATGCTGACCCCAATAGTCAACTGGTACTTATTTTATGAATCCCCAAAAGGATGAACAGTAAAGTTAACTTCAGCAGAATTTGAGCTCAGAAGATAAGGACGGACAAAGTGGCGCTGAACATTTTGCCCCATTAATAATAAAAATAACAATAATCCTTTCTACTAAAGGCACAAGGCCTGAAATTCGGGGTGGGGGGATAGTTGATTACATCAAAAGGGCTAATTTTGAAAATAATCACGAATTTGGAAGGCTTTAGTATAATAACTTGATCAATATTAAGCTGATGTTTAGAACAGGACAATGAATAAAATGAAAGGTTTTCAGAAGTTCGGTATCCAGAAACCACAGGTGGTTTCAGGTAGGATGGTATTAAAAGGGTTCGATAAAAATGTCTGATCTCTTATTGATGAGGAGGAATGGCAGACACCCTATTAATACTGGTCTCAGAAATATTTTGCTATTCAAAATTCCCCCTTCAGACATTTTTCAATGAAAATTGTCAAATGACCATTCCTAAAGCAGCAAACGACATGTCAACATACCTGAGGCTTCTTTTTCTTGGAAAATTTGTCAGTTTCCAAATGATGCTGTCTTTTGCGACTTTTAACAGGACTCTCTGATGTGCCCTTCTGAATGCAAAGGAAAGACATTTGAAAAGAAAAAAACAAACAAAAACAATATATAACAGTAGAAATAGCAAAACAAAGAAAGTCTCTTACATATTTCTGTCTTTATATAACAACACAAGAGGATTTTAAATGACTGGGTTTAATGGGAATTGTCTGAGCAGACAAGTGGTAATGGTTGTTATGTCAGCAACTGGATACTTCCTACAAAGCCATGGTTTCTGATTAACCAACAGGATGATGGCATTGGCTTCTCTCATGAATCAGTCAATCATTGGTGATAATCTATTTATACTGATAAATAATCTGGGGTGTGACGTGCTGCGACATGTTTTCCAGCTCCAACTTTGCTGCATTGGCCACAAACTTGGGTATTGCCACCCATAACACAGTGGAGAGAAAATATAAGACTCCTTATTTCAGGAATATAGAACTGTATTGTCCTATTGGTAAGAAGCGGACAAGGCATCAATGGAGGTTTATAAGACTTAAAAATTCACTCTGACTATGCTATGCCTAAGGGCATAGCATAATGGATAGGGTAAAGACTCCCTTCGGCCATAAACGACCATGGGATTGCCATTAGAAAGCGCCTTAACAACCCCCAAAGAGTTAAGGGATTTGTCCAAGATTTTTTAAGCCTCAACTAAAGAGAAGCCGGGGTTCAAAGTAGAGAGAGAGAGAGACAGAGAGAGAGAGAGAGAGAGAGATAGAGAAGATGGCAGTGAGACAAGTTGCTACTCACCCTAAGTCTTGTAGTTGCTGTTGTCGTCTTTTTGTCACGGTCAGTGCTACTGTTACTACAGGTACTGACTGTGCTGGGAGATTTGCGACCAGTTATCTTCTGTGAACTCGATGAACTGTTGAGAGGACTATCAATATTATCTGGGCTACTAGTACTGTGGCGGTCCTTTTTCTTGCTTTTACCAGCCTGTAACGACACAAATGTAAACAAATCTGATTGGTATAGGGGTCCATGACTAGGGAGCAAACAGCAGAACATGAAAGGCAGGACAAATACTTCCAGGCTGAAGCACCAAAGTGAAAAAGAGAAACAGAATTACTCACAGATTCTCGGCTGCGCCTAGTGCGCATATTGTGTTTGCCGTTAATAGTTTCGTCCTCTTGGACTGGCTTGAAAAGAAATGGCGGAGGATCAGGCGGACTATCCACTACAGGTCTATCTTCACCATACTTTTTGAAAAACAAACGGCAGTCAGTGCACAGGAGTGCTTTATCCTTGCCTGCATGGTGCCAGTCCTTGGACGCTGAAAGACAAAGGGGGGAGAAAAAAACAAAGAAAAGAAAATTTACATTTAAGATATTATTCAACAAAATACAGCTGATGGTAATTAAAAGTTTCGAGAATAAACTTTTATGGAATGAATTGACATTTAAACGGGTAATATCTAACCTCTTACACCAACCCTACAATGTCATTCTAAAAATACATAATCATCATTTAATGTCCTTTGTCCACTAATGCTAAGGAGCATAGGGTCAGTTTCTTGGTTTTTCTGGGGTATATAGTCCTACCTGGACAGGGTACCGGTTTGTCACAGGATGACTCATTCTTGCTGGCTGAGTGGACTGGAGCAACGTGAAATGAAGTGTCTTGCTCAAGAAGACAATGCATCGCCCAGTCCAGGAATTGAAATCACAATCTTATGATCATGAGTTTAACACCCTAACCACGAAGCCATGTGCCTCCACTATCATAATATCAATCACAAATTTTGGCAAAATTTCTGGGGAGGGTGTAAGTTGATGACATCGACCCCAGTACGCAACTGGTATTTTATCAACCCCCAAAGATGAAAGGCAAATCTGACCTTGGTGGAATTTGAACTAGGAAGGCAAAAACAGATGAAATAGTGCTAAGCATTCTGCCTGGAGCACTCACGATTCCTGTAGCTCACTGCCTTGGTATTTATTATGTTAAACAATTGATTATTTTGTGAGAGAGAAACATTGTGATCCATGAGAAATCAAAGAGACTTACTAGTAGTAAAGCAGCGTCTACATGAGTAGCCACTCAAGTCGCGCCCTTCGCTGTCATCTGAGTCATTATCAGATATTTCACTAGCAGAACTGAGATCTGAAGAATAAAAGCAAAGACAAACAGTTTACAATTCAGCAATATTTAATTTTCAAAATATAAACGATTGCAGCGTATTAGCTATTTTTCAATGTTCCTTGACCATTTAATTCAGACACGTTTGTTTTTTTTTCTCACCCCATCTATTACTTCTGAAGAAGAGCGTAAGCTCAAAACATTAAAAACATTTTCCCACTGTTTTCTGAGCATAAACCTAATAGACTCCATTTGCTGTTCTTTTACTTCGTCTTTAGATTTCTTTTTTTTAAATTTGTGGACAATATTAACCATTATCCAGAAATCTTCCATCACACATCTGTGACCTTTTCAAAGACACTTTCCATCCTTGTGTGTGCACCTGCTCCACTTAGTCCATTCTATGAATGAACTAAACCGGACTAAGCAGAGCAGGAGAACACGAGAATAGAAAGTGTCGCTAAAAATGATACAGATTGACCATTATACTTCACTTAAACATTTACTATGGACTGTAGATCACTGCAGCGCAACTTTGTCAACGATCAGTTTGTATAACAAATATTCTGACACCAAATAACCAATAATTGTTTGAGTGAAGTTAACTGCCTTCATGCATTTTTAATAGTTAAAAGGTCTTTTTCCATACTGTAACCATATCAGTTTCAACACACGGTCTCGCATCAAATAACTTGTCTAGTAAACTGCAGCTCTGAAATTTCAGGGTAGAATTTTCCATCCACAATACAATAAAACAAGGATTCTCAAACCAGGGTACTCTACCCCTAGGGATATACAAGAGAGATCAGAGAGGTTTGTGAATTTTGTAAAAATACTGAAATTTTCAAGTAACACAACTGATTCAATGCAAGTCTTGTGTTAAGAAAAAACAGGAAAAATAATCCAGAATCCTTGTCTGCTACTGGATTGATCCCAAAATCTAATCAGTTTGTGCTAGTCATGAGGCTAAACATCCCTGAAAGTTTCATCCGAATCCATCCAGCAGTTCTCAAGCTATTTTGTCCATGGACAAACAAACATGACTGAAAACAATACCTCCGCCTTCAGTAAGGTGGAGGTAGCAGTAATAATAATAATAATAATAATAATAATAATAATGATAATAATAGTAACCTTTTCTACTATAGGCAAAAAGCCTGAAATTTTTGGGTGGTGGTGGTCGATTACATTGATCTCAGTGCTTAACTGCTTCTGTATATTATTGGCCCAGCAAAATTTGAGCTCTGAACGTGAAGACAGATGAAATGTCACTGAACATTTTGTCCAGTTTGGGAAGCTATGATTAACAGAGATTAACTGCTCATGGTAAAAAATAAGCTGGTATCTTAACTTCAGAGATTTATTGATTTACTTCAAGACTGAAGCCATCTTCTACAATGGAATAATAGAGTAAGAATTAAAAAAATAAAAAAATAAAAAAAGGAAATCTTACAGAATTCACTGGATGGCGGTCTCTGAGATCGTGTTGTCTGTCTTTTCAAACCACTCTGCCGACGATGTCGTCGATGGGGCCGGGCCGTAATGCCAGCTGGAGTCTTCTTCCAGAAATAGTAGTATTCAACCAGTTCACCCTGGGGAAAAGGAAAGAAAAAAATATTGAACAGATGAGAAGAGTTTGGCAGGAGACAAACATTGTAAGTACAGGAAAGTTGAGGGGCCGTAACAGAGAATCAGGGTCCATTGGGCCCCACCACTTGTTTACAAAGGAAGAAAACAGAACCCTTAGAAGTCAGGGGTTTCTTCCCTCTTGTGAATAAATTCAATATTTCTGTTGGTGAAGAAACTGATTCACCAATATTTTCAGTCTGGTTTACTCTTTTACTTGTTTCAGTCATTTTGACTGCAGCCATGCTGGAGCACCGCCTTTAGTCGAGCAAACCAACCCCAGGACTTATTCTTTGTAAGTCCAGTACTGAAAAGGCAGAGTCGACCTCGGCAGAATTTGAACTCAGAACGTTGCTTTGGGCAAAATATCGCCAAGCATTTCGAATAACAAAACAGTTACAATGTTACACAATGTTGGTAATAATAGTAATTAAACTAAAACTTAATTAATTATAGTGGAAGTAGATATTAGTTAAAAGAGTAGAAACACTAATGATTTAACAACAATTAGTATAAGAATGACCAACAGAAATATATTAATACGGCTTTATATGTTTGTGTTGGAGGGAACTTCTATGTAGTCGCTATTGCTAGAAACAACAGCCAAATCTCACTGAAAATACAGCCTACAATACAAAAAACAAAAGATTTATTGAATAATGTAGTTGCAGATATGAACAAAGGCCGGACAGGCACATATAGACTGACCAGGATGTAAGCCACCACCAACACCACCAGAACAAGCGAATGAGGCATCTGTCAGTTATGGCCACGTACAGAGCACTTAGGCAGGTGTGACATACAGAGCACTCGTGCTGGTGCCATGTACGAAGCATCTGTACTGGTGCCACATAAAAAAGCACCCAGTACACTCTATGAAGTGGTTGGCACTAGAAAGAGCACCCAGCCATAGGAAACCATGCAAAAACAGACAATTGGGACCTGGTGCAGCTCCCCAACCCAGCCAGGCTCCTGTAAAACTGTCCAACCCATGCCAGCAGGGAAAATGGACATTAAACGATGGATAATGATTTCTCAGAGTATGATATATATCCTACAACAATTAATTTATTAATAAGCTGCGAATGTTGAAAGACTATATTACTTATCGACATTAAATATCTGTACAGAAGGAAATAAATGGAACAAGAAAAAAAGCAACATCAAGAAACTAGCACCAAACACGTAGTTTATCCTGCTTTGGTATAGGGTTACTCAACCAATTATATCATTATTATTATTATTATTATTATCATTCACCAACTCCACTCCTGGTTCTCAAATGATTATAACATTGGCTGTGTATCACGTGACTAAGATTTACTCTGCTAGAGTTTACAGTAATTGTTTCCTGGAAAGTGAAAGGGGGTGAACAGTACTGCTGAGCAGAGTTCAATACCGTAGTGGGCCATTTATCTTTTACTTGCTTCAGTCATTGGAATGCAGCCATGCTGGAGCACTGTCTTTAAGTGTTCCAACTGAATGAATCGAACCCAGTTCTTATTTTCCTGAAGTACCAACCTTATTCTATCAGTTTCTTTTGCCAAACTGCTAAGTTACAGGAAGGGAAAAAAACCAACACCAATTGTCAAGCAATGGTGGGCAACAAACAAAAGCAAGAAAAACATCTATCTATCCACATCCCCCAAGGCTCTGGCCGAGTGCTTTACCACTAAGTTAAAACTGCCCACTGACAACGACAACTTTTTCCACTTTGTAATATTGACCCAATTTTTGCTGCTGTTTTAACAGCGATACTGCATTTGAAAATATCGCTTTGTATCGTATGATCCACATTCGATGCTTCTAAAAAGCAAATGTAAGTTTATTTGTCTACACACATAGAAGAATAGGTTTGATATTGTATGTTTTAATGGCAACAGGTCGTAGAGCTACTTATACAGTTCAATCAGTGACAAGATATATCTATATGCAATAGATTTTTATACGAGATTACAGATTTAGATAAACAAAGATGACATCGAATGAAACTGTTAATAGTTCCAGCATGATCTACCAGGAAAGGGACCACTGGTTTACAGATAGCTCATCCTTTTATTTCGCACAACAGCAACCATCAAAACAAAACCATACCACTTTAGTACACATCATATTTCAGTTGCAACAACAAATTGACAAAGTACGAAACAGGAGACAAGAATGATTAAGTCAGAGATTATCATTTGCTCAGAGACAGAGAGAGGCAGAAGAGGAATTATCTAGATTTAAACACTTAAAACACAAGCAAGTTAATCAGAATTACTTAATCCAACAAATCCAATGCCAGATAGAGTTTGGAGCTTACTTCCTCTCATCGTAGTATAGAATTCCTTACTCAACACCAAAGATTTCAATCTAAAGACTGAAACATCATTTAACATCCATTTTCCATGTTGGCATGGGTCGGATGGTTTGACTTGGTTTCTACAGCTGGATGCCCTTCCTAATGCCAACCACCTTAGAAAATGTACTGGGTGCTTTTTATATGGCACTATCACCAGTGCTTTTTACTGGACTTGGTACCATCACAATACTTTTTATATAGAACCAGTACAATCCACATCCAAATAGAACTCACTATTGCCAAGTGGTGTTATAAAACGAAGAGGTAAGGCTTTAAAACAGTCAAGGTAAGGTTTTATAAAAGTAAAGATAAGGCTGGATGATCTTCAAGGAAAGGTTTTACAGGTGTCAAAGTAAGGTTTACAACAGTGAAGTCAAGGTAAGCTTTTCTAAAAGTGAACACAAAGTTTCATAATGTTCAAAGTAAGGTTTTATAACATTGTAGGTAAAGTTCTGTAAAAGTCATGATAATGTCTTACACCTGTGAAGGTACGGCTATGTAAAAATGAAGACAAAGTTTTCCTAACATTTCAGGTAAGGTTATATGACTCTGCCAGCTCACCTCTGAAACATGAGTTTGGTTTAATTAATTAAGAAGAGAGAGAAGTGTGCAAGACAAGACTGAGCTGAGCTGAGAAAGGATTCGTTTAAACTGAAGCACTTTAATAAGGACAAAACAACAAAATGACCAACAAGCAAATGGAAACTTCCAGAGAGAAAACAAACAGAAGACAATAAACAAAAGTAAAAGAAGAATTGAAGAAGACGAAGACACACACACACACACTTGGCCCACAGGAGATTAATTATTCAGTAAGATGTGGTAATAGTCTCCTTCAATATGTATAAGCTTTCTCAAACAACAAGCTAATAAATATTAAGTTTCTATTTTGCTTTGATAGCCACCACCACCACCACTCCAGTCGCCATCACATCGATACTACTCTATTACCATAATAATAATAATAATAATAATAATAATAATAATGTTCCCACAGCTGTTACATTCAACTGTACAACATAAACAAACAATAGTAGATTCAGGACAAGAACAACATCACCACCACCACCAACAACAACAAACTCCAACCATGTGGTTACCATCACAACAGATTACTGGCTCTGTTCACCAGGGTGATTAGCTGTTTAATAATTCCACCAGGGTTCAAACAAGTGTTGTTAATTTCTGAGGAACTGCTTTAAATACCACCACCACCACCACCACCACCACCAGCAGCAGCAGCTATTTAGAAATTATTTACAGCTGTTTTAACCTCTTCTGAAATTATTAACACTTGATGTGATAATAATGTTTAGTTGTAAAGAAAGTGTTTAACAAAACTGGTGATAGCTCTGAGAAAAGCTGGCTGCTGCCACCACCAGCATTTGTTTCCTGTTTAACCAGTTAACAAGTAACAGACCTCTACTTATTCTGCCATTTCATCGATTTTGCCCCATGTCCTTTCAGGGTTGATGAAATAAGTGCCAGTTAAATACTGGGGTCAATGTAATCAGCAAGCCCTCCCCCTCAAAATTTCAGGATTTGTGCCTATAGTAGAAAGGATTATTATTATTATTATTAAAGTATGAGGAAGAAATAATGTGAATAGAAGAGGAATGTTGAAGTTAGTGTCTATATATTTGTTCGGCTGTTGAAGCCAGGCTGTGTCACTTGTGATAAATAACAGTGCTTTGTCGGATGATATCATGTAAAACAGTTTCTCAAATGACAACTGCTCCTCCCAGGCATAAAGCATTCGCTTCACAAACCACTGAGTAACGATAGTAAACGAGAGAGAGGGAGAGAAGAGCAAACTTTTAATTGCTTAAATACAATTATTTGAATAAAAAAACAATTTGTTTCAACCAGAGTTAAAAAAAAACAAAAACGAAAAATTAAAATCTAAACCGTTTCCTGGTAAAGAGGCAAATTTAGAGGAAAATTAAGACAAAATTATGATAAAAAGTTCAAGCAAAGTAGAATTGAAACAGCAGAAATATACCTACATCTGTACCTACCTACTTACCTACATATCTACCGACCGACCTACCTACCTACAATAAACATCAACTGACAAGTATTTCAAACCTAAGAGGCTTACTTATCTTTTGACAGATTCTAATAAATCCTGCCTGGATTAGCAAACTAAGTCTTTTTTTAATACAAGTCAGTAATTTAACAACAATAATTTGAGATAAAAAAAAAACACAGCAACTGAGGGGTAAAAAACAATACAAAAGACACCGAAATTAGTATTAAAATTATGGCTAAGTGCTGCCTGAAAGCGACCATGGAAAGAGAGTTTGTGAGTGTGTGTGTGCGTGTTTATATATGAGTATGTATGTGTGTGTATATTTATGTATGTGTTTGTGTGTGTGTATATATATATATATATATATATATATATATATATATATATAATGCTTGTGGGCAAACTCGGCCAGGTTTGTCCCCCCCCCCCTTCCAGAGAATAAATAACAGTTACTAAAGTGAGCTTTACTTCCACTGGATCAATGTAGAGGTAATTAGAAACATTTAATTAACAGTGTTAATTAGTAACACTTCTTAATAAAATAAGAAGTTACAAAGTTATGTCTTACACTAAGTTCCAACAAACCCAGCCAACCCTCACAAGAAACCAATTCACTCAGAATTCCATAAACTATTTTAGTTGATAAAGGGGGTGGGGGGAGTGGATGGGTCTTTAAATAATTAAGCTAAACGATCAAATCTAACGAGTTCTCTGTTTGGGTTATTGAAGATTCCGAAGTAATAAACTAATTGGAAAATTTTAAGTGTAGGGGTCAACGAGTTCATGTTTTAACTTTTATGTTATTGTAGGGCAGGGGGTTTTCAACTCAGGCCCATATGACCTTTGGGGGTTATATAAGATTTTGTTGTTAAAATTTATATACAATAAAACTGGCTTAGTGGCTCATGATTGTCAAGTTGTGAGTTTGATTCCCAGCAGCATACATTGTGTCCTTGAGCAAGGCACTTTATTCCACATTGCTCCAATCCACTCAGCTGGCAAAAATGAGTTCTACCTGTAATTCCAAAGGGGGCCAGCCTTGTCACATTCTCTGTCATGCTGAATCTCCCTGAGAACTCCATTAAGGGTATGCATGCCTGTGGAGTACTCAGCCATTTGCAAGAAAGTTTGAAATTGTCTGAAATAAAATCTCTCACTCTGTTATTCGTTTGCGTTTTTTCTCCAATTCTTTCCTTTGCTAAACATAACTTGATCAGAACCAACGTGTGGAAAAAATACCCGAACGGATTGCTCGGAAACAAAGATGTTTATGGTTTTGTACTCATTGTAGTTGTACAGGTCATGCTGGGGAATTGCAGTAGAGTCAGTTGCATCAACCGGAGAAGGATCAGAGCCAAAGCAGACTCAAAGGTAATTCTGACATCCACCATTAACATTTCACATTAACATTGTGTCTCCCAAATGCGGGAGAGAGTCCAAACATGATACTGGAGGGAAAGAGGTAACATGCACCACTAACGTAGAGTGGTTATGCAACATGAATGAAACTGAAGAAAATCCTCTGCAAAAGGACTTTTAAGATAAGCAAGGAGGATGTTTGAAGTGAGAGATCCCAAAGAAATCCAAAGGTGGCTGACCAGGGGCAGAAGAGAACTGTGTGAGAAGGGAACATCAAAGGGAAATCTGTTCATAATCTGGGTCAACCCATCATGTGGAAGCTGTTGACTGGAATTCTGGATGGTCTAGACCTTACAAGGAAGGAAAAAGGGTGAGAATTGGTAAGTTGCAAGAATTGTATTCAGAGGAACTACAGGCAAAGTTGAGCTCAACAGGAATTGCATCCAGCAATAGCAGGATGTTAAGGAGATGCAAAGAAACAGAAGAAAAAAAGAGAAAAGATATTTATTGTGTAGTGTTGTTGATGCAGTTGAAGTTTCACCCTTTTGTTACCATATTCCTGCGGAGATGATCTCCGTTTCTTTCAATTAATTTTAGATATAACAAAGAATTTAGTAAAATAACTTCGTTATCATTAAGCTAGTGTTAGGAACATAAATTGTGATTAAAGTTTGGTGGAAGATTTTAATTCAAAACTTATGAAAACAAGACATTTGTACTACAGAGCCAGAGGTGGTTTCAGCTGGGTTTTGGAATCAAAACGGTTAAACTGGTACTCCATTGGTTGTGACGATGAGGGTTCTAGTTGATCTGACTAACGGAACGGCCTGCTTGTGAAATTAACATACAAGTGGCTGAATACTTCACAGACATCCATACTCTTAACGTAGTTTCCTGGGACATTCAGCACGACACAGAATACGAGAAGGCTGACCTTTTGAAATATAGGTACCATTCTAATTTTGCCAGCTGAGTGGGCTGGGGTAATGCAAAATAAAGTGTCTTGCTCAAGGAGCCTGTGCCACCAGGTTTTGAGTTCATGACTATATATGATCGTGAGCCGAATAACCTAACCACTCAGTCACACCTTACCCCTTGACAAGGGAGCAAGTAGAAAGCCTATTAGGCACTGACCCTGACTTTAGGACACAAACTTCTTAATTCAAAATCTTCCTTGAACATCTCAGGTTAATTTCTTCCAAACACCAGATTAATAATGGGAAAGTAATTTTACTGACCTCTTCTTCATTATTTCCAAAATTAATTAAAACAGTGTATTTTAGCAAAAAGATGGTAACAAAAGGGTTAATAAAAAGGAAAGCTAATTTGGTACAGCTAATATAACAACAACAACAACAACAGGATTAGAGTTTATAATATAGCTACAGCTTATTTGTACCTTGACCTATATCACGAATACACTTGTTAAATGGAAGCACTTCAGGGTTAGAAACCAATTTATTACACAGTATTTATTTATATAGTTGGGGGGGGGGGTGAAAGTACTGATCTTTATTTATGAAAATGAATCTTTTTCACAATTGTTGAGGTTTAAAAACTGATGCCATCGATTTGTGTCACATTTCTTTATTGTTGCTAAACATCATCTGATAGTCTTTTGTTTTTTACATATACACATGTATATATATTCATGTGAGTATCTCGCTCTCTCTCTCTCTCTCTCTGTCTAAATACACACACACACAAACTAATGTTTTCTTGGTCTCATCAAACTTGGCTGGGTGGTAAGAAGCTCGCTTCCCAACCACATGGTTCCAGTTTCAGTCCTACTGTGCGACACCTTGGGCTGATCAAAGCCTTGTGAGTGGATTTGGTAGACAGAAACTGAAAGAAGCCCATCATATATGCGTGTGTGTGTGTATTTGTCCCCCACCACCATTTGACAACCAGTGTTGGTTTGTTTACATCCCCATGGCTTAGCACTTCAGCAAAAGAGACCGATAAAATAAGTCCTAGGTTTAAAAAAAAAAAATTTCTGGTGGGGTTGATTCATTCAACTAAAATCTTTTCAAGGTGTTGCATCAGCATGACCACAGTGTAATGACTGAAACTATATATATATATATATATATATATATACACATACATACACACACACAAAGAAAGGATCTTTCTTGGCCTTGTGAAAAGCCAGTTATGGCCAGTTTGAACAGGTAGATTATTATTAGGGTTGGATATGGTTGATTCAGCCCTTTAACATTAAGATTACTCCATCAAATGTAATCCTTATTCATTCCCATTGGATTAATCATGCATTATCTCATACATAGCTTTGAGATTTCACTGATGGGACTTCTTATTTCAAGCATGATATTGTGGGTTGTGTGTGAGAGACCAGACCTGGCTGATTTGAATATAAGACAGATAGAACATTTGGGCCAAATAATGGCCTGTTTAAATGCTAAAGTGTTAAACACCAAATGCTTGTCTTTAGCAGAGAACCCTTTGAAGGTGGTGCCAAGACAAACAGTAAACCAACAACAGAAAACTAATGATTCAAAGACCTGAAAATAGCTGCTTTTGTGTGGTGTGGATAACTGGTTTGGGTAGTGGTGAGTATAAATATGTGTATAGGAGTAGATAGGGTAGACGGAAACTGAAAGAAGACTTATTATTCTTAACCTAGAAAATCCACAATGAAACAGGGGCCTCGACATATCTGGAATGTACGGGCAAGACAGTTTGTTGGTAACAGTTTAAACTGTGAGACTGTCACATACACAACGTGTGTGTGTGTGTGAGAGAGAGAGAGAGAGAGAGAGAGAGAGAGAGAAAGAGAGAGAGAGAGAGAGAGAGAGAATGTGACGTTTCCTAACAAGGAGGTAGAAAGTCAACTTGGCTCATATACGTAGGATCTGGCTGACAGGGCCGGAGACTTCTAAAACCTCTTTGTTTATCAGGGGCTAGGAACTAACACTCCCTGGTAAGGAGCCAATAAGAAATAGCAAAAGATTTCTGAGATTAACCCTTTGTTTCTCCAAATCATTTTCCTAAGTTGGTCCTAGACATCCATGCTCGTTTTCAGATTTTTAGTCAGCTCGTTTCGTATATTCTGCATAATATAAAAGTTTTCCTTCCTTAAGCTTCAAAGTTACTCTGGCAGTTGAAAGGAAATTAGGAAATGTGTATAATGAATGATACACAGGCGCCAGAGAAATATGTTGTGTGTCATGTGGGATAGGCAGGACAGGAAAAGAATTGAAATTCACAGGTTTTTTTCCCAGTGATGTGAGAGAGAAATCAACAACACAATGCATTAATTATTAATCTAGTTTTGGTCAAGAGAAAGGAAAGGGTTAAATGTTGCCAGCAAGGAACTTGGTTCACCACAGTGTGTATAAACTGACAACTTGTGTATATAAGATGTATTAATAAATATTGGAAGGGTTTGTATTAAAATGAGAACAGGTTATTGACATGTAAGGATTATAAATGCACTTATATATATTAGGATTAAAGTCAAATTTTATTTCCACTGTAATTATAGAGTCATATGGTTTGAAGGCTGGGTGGCTGTATTGTAAGAAGTTTGCTTTCCAACCAGATGGTTCCGGGTTCAGTCCCACTGTATGACACCTTAAGCACGTGTCTTCTACTATAGCTACAAACCAATGAAAGCCTCGTGAGTGGATTTGGTAGACGGAAACTGAAAGAAGTCTGTCGTGTATGTTATGTGTCATTGTGTCTGTCCCTCACTATCGCTTCGCAACTGGTGTCGGTGTGTTTATGTACCCAAAACTTAGCAGTTCAGCAAAAGGGACAAACACCCCCAAAAAAAAAAAATACTTGGGTCAATTCATTCAGCTAAAAATTCTTCAAGGAGTTGCTCCAGCATGGCAGCAGTCAAATAACTGAAATAAGTCATTTGACTTATAAAAGATAAAAAGATACTAACAGCAGATGACAAGTGAATCGTTATGTGACTGTTCAAACTGCTAGAAACAGTAGTCAAATGTCCCTGCAATCACAATACACTCTTTAAAAAGAAGGGGTCATTAAGTACACTTAGATGCGGGTGGGGACAAGAGAATAAGGGTTTGGACACTGCTTGAGGGCTGTATTGGGTCTAACTTCAGAATTATATGTAAAGACACAAACAATATATCCTTTCCTTGTTTCAGCTATTCAACTACGGCCATGCTGGGGCACCACCTTGAAGAATTTTAGTTGATTGAATCAACCCCAGTAACGTTTTTTTTTCTCTCTAACTAATGGGGATGTACATACACCAACACCAGCTGTCAAGCAGTGGTGGGGAAACAGACACACACAGAGGCTTCTTTCAGTTTCTATCTACCAAATCCACTCACAGGGCTTTGGTAGGCCTGAGGTTGTAATTGAAGACAGTTGCCCAAGGTACCACGCAATGGGACTGAACCTGGAACCATGTGGTTGGGAAGCAAGCTTCTTATCACACAGCTAAATATATATAAAATCCCAGCATGGCCACAATCTAATGACCGGACTAAGTATAATACAATAAACGCACACACACACACAAACCACAGGAACGACAGGTTAGTAAAACCAAATTGCTTGCATTATAATAATAATAATAATTAGTCTTATTATTATTATTATTATTATTATTATTATGGAAAGCAAAATGTGTGCTGTAACAGTGACATTGTTTAAGTGTTTAATTGAAAATGCTTTAACAATGAAACAAATATTGACTTGCAGGAAGTTGAAATTAATAAAGGAAAGAAGCGAAACGGGTGCTCATTGAGGCAGAATGAGGAGGGGACACAGCCGAGAGCCGGGTGTCGATGACGGCGGGGATGCAGCAGGCTGACTATGTTCGCAGTCATCGTCAGCTAAGGGGCAAGAAAATTGTTTATGGTAAAATAACTGAGAGGAATGTGAATGAAGGAGAGAAAGGATTTTGGTAACACATTATTCAAGAGAGAGAGAGAGAGGAAGACGGAGGAATTTTTCCAATGTGACAGTGAACAAAGAAGATATAGGAAGAAAACTGATGTAATTGCAACTTGAGCAGTATTGGCAGCTTATAATAGTGTGTATTGTAAAAATATTTTATATCCCTCCCAGCAGCTAATGGATTAATTTGATGTTTGAAGATGCTTTCTGTTGCATGTCTTCCTGAAATTGCAGACACAAGTGAACAAAGTGGAGATCGCCTATCATGTATTTCACGCACACTGAGGAGAGAGAGAGAAGGAGAGAGAGAGAGAGAGAGAAGCTTATATGATAAATCAGACGGCCATGGTGACGATGACGACGACATAATAGGACTTAACAGAAGGATAGTGTTTCATACATAATAACAACTTTAAGTATTACTGGCAATAGAAATGATGCACACACTATATATAAACATACACACACACACACACACGTACGTAGACGCATTCATCATTATAAACAACGAACAGCACGACACATACACACACGTGTGTAGAGAACCTCGGGAAACAGATTTATGATTAATATTTAACAAAACAACAACAAAAGGCACTAGAAATAATTGGTTTGTGTTGGAAGTATTGCAAGCGATAAAAGACAGCCAGAGGATCAAAGCCCACGATGTTATATTGCAAAGAGACTATAAAAGAAAGACCGGAGAGGGGGGGGGCACACAAAAAAATAGAAAAATAAGATGAAGGAACAGTCCTAGAAAAACACAAAAATCGTGCACCCGTTTAT
>NC_069006.1:25156940-25164453 GCF_001194135.2 Octopus bimaculoides
AGCGAATAATGGCTTAGTAAAATACATAAATAAATAATGTAATACTAGAAAAGCAGCAGAGGCAAGTATTTAAAGATAGATGATCAGTTCTAGAGAGAAATAGAGAGATAGAGAGAGAGAGAGAGAGAATTAGCTGCCGTCTCTTGTATCTAACCAGACCGAAAGTGCTGCTGCTGCTAATGGTGGCGGTGGTGGTGGTGGTTCGATGTAAGCTTAAGTAGGAGATCAGAACGGAAACTATCAACATGATAGACAAGCTTAGGTACACATACACAACCACTCGACTTAGTTCAATACTGTGTGTTGGACTGCTGCTTTGCAGTGATGCTGTGAAAATCCTTGCCACACACACGTACAACTAGGTTTCTAGGTAGCTGCCATAGACTCTCACAAGACAACCTGATATGAATGACGAAGTTCGGACAAGAAAGATGGAGAGAAAGATAGAGAGACACATACACAGATAGAGAGAGAGTTAAGGGGTGGTGGAGCAGGGCTAATAATTTAGAGCGAGTGATAGGAGAGACGGAGGTAAGGCTGTGAGGGTTTGTTTGTCGGATGGTGGAGAGAGACGACGGTGCCGTCAGCAATGGCTAGATGACTGCAACGAAGAAAACGACTGACAAAACGAACACACCAAGATAGAAGAAGAAGAAGAATCGTAAATGGTAACAAACTGATAAACAAATAACAGACGGGTTTAGGGTTTGTAATGGAGCGGAATGGTAGATTAGTAAAGTGTTCGGTTAGGGAGAATTGCCAACACCCCCATCACGGTCCGTGTGGTTTATTATTAAATGAAGACCACCGTTAGAGTACCAAGGTTGAGGTTACGAGTGTTGGGGAGGAGCAGCAAACACGGCCTGTTACCCCCTGCTTAATGCAGACAGGCACGTATAGTGTATTTCATGGACAGGTATGTATATACATGTGCGTGTGTATAGAGGTATCTTAAGGGTAGATCGAGATGCGTGTATGTGTTTAGAGTATAAGGTGTTAGGAAACCAAAAAATCTCTCAAAATCGTGTGTAGTGACATTGGGAGGAAGTCAGAGCTTTGGAGATAAGGATAGAGGGAGGGAGAGGGGGAAGAATAAGCGAGAGAGAGAGAGTGAGTATGGAGACGAGTGAGCGTGCGTGTAGAGACAGATTGTGTGTGTGTGTAGAGAGAGAGAGAGAGAGATGATAGAGACAGCGTGTATATGTCTGATGACAGAGATAGAGTATGTGACTATGGAGAGATATAAGAAGTGTGTTACACAGAGAAAGTGTAAATGGTTAGAGGATGAGGATAGAGAGAGAGTGAAAGGTAGAGGATACAGAGAATGGAGAGAAGTGTGAGGAGAGAGAGGTGGATGATAGAGAAAGGTGCAGAGAGAGAGAGAGACAATGCCATATATATAGAGAGGGTGAGGGTGAAGGTAGAGATAGATTGAATTATATAGGGGAGGTAAGTACGGGGTGAGAAAGAAAGTGAGTTGTAGAGGGAGATAGGGAGAGATTAGAAAAAAAAGAGGATGTAAGGAAAGAACAGAGAGGGGATAAAAAAAGAAAGGGTAAAAAACCGAGCGAAAGAGATAGAGAGCTTGGGGGGGCAGGGTGAGGTAGAAAGAAAAGTGAAGGGTGGCAGGAAGTTTGAGAAGAGTAATGAAGGGGAGGGGAGACGAGAATGGACGTTTACATGTGGGTGTGCACCACTGACGGCAAATGGAACGAGTGTGTGTGTGTATATCTATATAGGTGCGTGTGTATATTTGTATACATAAATGTATATATATATATACACACGCTCTCAGACGGTTTTGCTGCTAAGTTATGAAGGCACAGAGTAAGTGATTATTTCACAAGCACCAACTTTGTGCTCTTCCAACGGAGGTGGCTTTTTTGTCTTCCGTTCTTTAGTCGCCAACATCGATCGGTCGATAGTGAAAAAAGAAAAGAGATACAGAGAAGGTGAATTCGAAGACAAGATCGAAAGAACACAAGGTTGGTTGGGTGTGTGTGGAGAGAGAGAGAGAGACAGTAAATAAAGTGTGTCTATTGAGAAAGTCGACCAAAAGTCTGGTACCATTAGCTTTAACAGTCATCGAGCAATCGTATCAATAATAATAATAGTAATGATGTGTTGGGGGGGAGGAGACAAACCAAGCAAAGAATATATGTATATATGGTCGGTTGATGAAAGACCAACGATGGTGGCAGCATTATTAGAGCGGGCACTAACTGGAAGCATCTTTTGCAGAGAATAACTACAGTGCAGGAGGGGAGGGGGGGGAGAAAGAGACACACACAAACCATTCTATATAGACAAAATAGTTTTATGATACATACATATATATTATATATATGTATGATACGTATATACAGAGTGAAGGGGAAATCGCTGTTTGTATACACGTTTCGTTCATGCTTTCAAGCGTGTGTATGTATGTGAATAAATACACACACATAATGTATATAGTGTATGTATACACATCAATGTATATATAGTGTGTGTATATATATATATATATATATATATATGTTATTCACACACATGCTAGTACACCATACACATATACACACACACACACACACGTGTGTGTACAGACGCACACCTCCAGTAACCTTCCTGTAATGAGTTCCTTTCCTCCATTCCGATCTCTCGCAAGAACCAAGCAAACAGTATTATGGAGTATCGTCTTCTAAATGTGAAGAACGACTGGCTCTCTTATTTGCCAGCCACGAAATCTGTCCTACTCCATTCAAGCTGCCAGCAAAGCCAGTCTGTCACTGCCGTCCGTACATTAAATATAATATAATGTTCCCAACTATTACCACAACCGCTGCGACAGAGAGAGAGAGGGATTAAAGAGGCAGATAGGAAAGGGGAGAGAGAACGAGAGAAAGATAAGAGAAACAGAGTGGGAGTGCTACCAGTGACACACAGAGAGGGGGAGTGAGTGTTTATGTAATGTTGTAGAGAGAGGGAAAGAGCGAGACAGGGAGTGTGTGTATGTAACATTATAAAGAGGGGGAAGAGCGAGGCGAAGAGTGTATGTATTGTTTCAGAGGGAGGGAAAGAGAAAGTGAGTGCGTGATGTTATATATAGAGAGGGGGGCAATGAACGAAAGAGAGAGCGAGCGTGTGTGCGCTCTCCATCTTGGAAAAAGCTAGCAACAATAAAAGAGCAGAATATTTCACTCACCTCATTGGTTTAATTAAGCCGAACCAGTTTAGCTGATTAGAAGTAGGGGCAGTGTTGTGTCCAGTGGTGTTGTTACGAGTGAGGAGGACCAGAGTAAGGTGATGGCCGAACACTCGGTCCCCTTGTAGACCTTAAGTCAGGTGGGAGAGGCCTGAGAAGCGCACAGAACCCACCGAGAAGTGTTCGCTGGAGCTGGCGAAGACGATCCAATATGGCGCCTTACCCTGCCTAGAAAAGCTGCCAGTGGTGCTACTTTGCTTACGAAGACGATGGCGACGGCGACCAGGGCAGTGGAAGCAGCCACCACACACACACACACACACACACACACTGCTGCCTGTCTTCTTTCTCTCTCTGCTTTATACAAACCGCTGCTTTGCTTATTATTATTACTACTTCCACTACCTTGGCCTCCTCGCTAACAAAACTCTTTTTCAACTCCCTGTACCGTCTGCTACTTTTCTGCTGATACCGCCGACTGGTTTCGCTACACGCTTTTTACTTTTTTTTTCTTCCTTCTCTCGCCTCTTCTCCAACAACTGCTGTTCCATCTTCATACCACATCATTTTTCTCTCTCTATCACATCAGACCCTCAATCTTTATATATAGAGAGAGTATTTTTTTTTTTTACCCCACCGTCATCAACAACATTATTAGTATTTCGATCATCGTTATTGTTAATTATTCCCATAATTGTGATTGAGATAAGAAAAGAAATTAACCCCTTAACGTGACGACTGGAGGAAGTTGGATAAAAAAAAAGGACTTGAAAAAAGGGGAGGAAAAAAGCTTGACAGGACTTTTCGACAACAAACTAATTATAAAAATTAACACCAAAGACATTACATCGATGAATGGGGGCGGGGAAGCAAAAGTTGCGAAGCGCGCACCTTGGTAAAAAAAAGGGGGGGGGCGAGGTTGGCCCGAGTTGTGGACCCTGCAGGGCAGGTGGATATAACAGCATGCAATTACAAACGAGTCATCATCGTCGCTAATGGAGCAATTAAAAGTTAGCTAATTAATACGTAACACACGCACACAGTCAATAATCTCTTACAACAAGCAAAGGTTGAGAGAAACACCTCCGATTATATATAAATATACACACACATATATATATTAAATACATCAACGTGTCTCCTCACTACTGCTTGACGATCGGTGTTGGTTTGTTTACGTCCCTGTAACTTAACGGTTCGCTTGATGCCGATTAAGCACTAGGCTCAAAAAAAAAACTACTGCGGTCGATTCATTCGACCATAACCCTTCGGGGTGGTGCCCCAGCATGGGCGTAGTCCAATGACTAAAAAAAAAAACAGATACGTGTATGTGTGTGTGTTGTCTGAAAAAAAGGAGATAAGAAACTTGTTTATATAGTGAAAGCGGGGAGAGATTTAAATTTTATTTCAGAAAGAAGCAGACTTTACAGAGAAAGAAAAAAAAAAGAAAGAGAGAAAGAAGAGAGAAATGGTGACGGTGTTTGATGAAAAAGTAAATATTTGTTAATAATGTCATCGGGGTGAGAGTGTAATTGAACGTCGCTAAGTGCTATGTTGTTAACTGTGTTGTGATGTTTTAAGTGCTAGCAACACTTGCCGACCAGAGAGAGAAAAAAAGCCCACTGTAGCTGACAAATAAAAAGAAGGCTGGGCAGTCAGAGACGACGACAAACTAACAGAAGCCGTGCTTGGACTAGATAGATACATACTAATACTACTATAACAACAACCAATAAACTACTACTGCTGCTGTTAATCGGTGTTGTTTAGATTAGCATATTAACAATCCACTAAATACGGCAAACAGTCAGGCTAATTTGACGGCCCACTCTCTTTGTATCTCTCTCTCTCTCTCTCTCTCTCTCTCTACTCCACATTTTAAGTACGTCTCTATTGCATAGAACAATAATTGCTTTCATTCTCTTTATATTTTCCAAAAAGCAATCAAACTGCAGCAGATTTGTTCTTTTTTGTTTTAATTTTTACTTTTCAGGACAGAAGTTGCGACGTGACGTTCATGCCCGTCCCAAAAAGTACTGGCGACGATATATATATAGAATGTGACCCAATATCACTGGAAAGACGGATGAAAACCGGGCCACCGCGATCTTGGTTGGCGTGACTATACACACGTAACACACAACCAAAGCAGAAATGTAAACACACGGTGGTCGGTCGGTCGTTCACCTGACAGTGGCTGGAGTAGGATCACGATCGATCTGCGATTGGTCCCTTATCGATATTTTAATTGTAAAAAAAAAAAAAAAGCAAAAAAGAAAACAGAACGAACGCATTGGATAAATATTTATGGTCCGAAATGTCCACTGGAATGTCTCTGATCATAGGATATACAACTGACTGTCGAAGATGACCTAGGGTTAAAAACAACGACAAAGGCGACGAGAGAGCTTCTTTGATCGATTGAAAATAACAGCAGACTCGACTTCAAATCACACAGTGCTGCCTGAAAATAAAGGACATCCTTCGAAGTCCCACAACTCTTGGGAAAGGAAAAAGGGTATATTTTCTTCCTCCATAATTTTATTTTAAAAACTATTCTTGTGTATCATACAACGGAAATTCTGATTCTGAAATCCGCCACCCTCACAACTTCTGTACTCTGTTGCTTTCCCATGACGTGTGGGACTTCGAAGGATAACTATTCTATTTATAAAACTTCGCCAGAAGGATAATGGAGTGACCGGTATATAAAATAAAACGCAAAAACGTGATGGTCACTGTTAGAATACTTTTGGAGTGGTCAAGCAATGACAAACTCAACCAGTTGGTCTGTAACAATTTTAGTCACAACACCCAACGATGGCATGGCTGGAATGTCTGCAGCTAACTTCTCCTTCACCGACCTTCGGACTCCGTCCCTTCCAAACCAAACAGATTAAACTCAGTACAGCAACTTTAATTACTTTGGATTAATAATGCCAATTAATGAATGAAGTAGGCGTGGCTGAGTGGTAAAAAGTTAACTTCTCGACCACAGGGCTCCGCGTTCAGTCCTACAGCATGGTACCTTGGGCAAGTGTCTTTTACTGTAGCCCCAGATCGATCAAAGCCCTGTAAGTGGAGCTGGTAGACAGAAACTGAAAGAAGCCCCTTTCGGTTAATATTCAAGGCGGTGCCCCAGTATGGCCGCAGTCTAATAACTGAAAGGAATAAAAACAAAAAAGAAACAAAATCATAACGGAAGTCGACAAGAAGTGGGGGCGGAGTCCAGAGCACAGAAATAGAATCACGCGCACACGCATATGTTTGTGTATACAAAAACGGGAGTGGACAGAAAGTCACGCAAGTTCGTCTGGCTTCGAAGATAAAACTACCCTAAACAAAACAAACTTAATACGTGTACACACACACACACACACACACACACACCTACCTGCAAAGGATATAACATTTAATCATTTAATCCATAATCGTCAGTTCGACAAAATGCACTTTGTCGAACAAACGATTACGAATTAGATGTTTAATCTGAATTTTTCTATTCCAAGTGGCCGGACATTGCTTCCTTGAACTTCTACACACACACACACACTGCTATATTTTCTTCCATAACTGTCAACTCTGAAGAGCGTAGGGTTATATAATTGGGCTGTTACCTAACATCTCGCTGAACCCCTAGTGCGAAACCGATTGGTAAGATCGGCTGTACCCTTTGATTAGTATATACGTGTGTGTGTGTGTGTGTGTGTGTGTGTAGAAAGAAATAATTGTGTTGTCACCTCTATCGCTCTCTTAGATAAAAAAAAATTTCTAAAATTACAGTGAAGGCGATAATAATAATAATAATTATTATTATAATTTCAAATTTTTTCCACAAGGGCAGCTTATGGGAGGTAGGGATGAGTCGATTACATTGACCGCCCTCCTCTCCCTCGTGTTCAACTGGTACTTATTTTATCGACCCCGAAAGGATGAAAAACAAAGTCGACCTCGCCGGAATTTGAACTCAGAACGTAAAGACAGACGAAACGCCGCTAAGCATTTCGTCCAGCGTGCTAACGATTCTGCCAGCTCGCCGCAATAATAATAATAATAATAATAATAATAATAATAATGACAAACGAAAAAATTCCCCCGGGGAAGAGAATTGAATATATTTGCAGGTATGAAGTGATCCCAGGTCCTGGTGACTTAACTACAACCAGTTTAATAACAGCGAAAGACGGTTCGATGAAGAAGAGGCAGGGGAAAAAAAGAAAGAAAGAAAAGTGCTGGGAGGAGGAGGGGGAGGGGTGAGAAAAAGAAAAAGAAAAAAAAATTGGAGAGGAGTTGAAAAGCGACCAAACATTGAAATGAACAGGAAAC
>NC_069006.1:25164901-25166359 GCF_001194135.2 Octopus bimaculoides
GGTGGAATGGCTGAGAATTAGAGTAAATTAACAGCGAGGAACAACCTCATTTACCGACTGATCAAACCAATACTCAGTCACTCTTCTCCCCACCCTCTTGATATGATACCAGCAGTAGCAAGCCCTCCCCCTCCCACCCTCTACCATCCAACCATCCTCCACCGTTGACAATTGCTACAGATGTTTTTGTACACAAACCCTGCTATCAGTCTTTTAATCCTGTGTTGAATATTCTCTAATATTGATTTCTTTCAACACATATCCTCTAAACACACACACACACACACACCATCTTTCGTGGAAACCTCCGCTTCTTTCCCTCCAGCACTTGGCTTCGTCGTTCTCCCTCATCTTCAAAAACCTATCGCTTCTTCCAACAAAGCTTTCTTTTCTCCTCTGCACCGATTCCGTGTGTGTGTGTGTGTGAACTACCAGCGAGGAAAAAAGCCTATAGACATTTAGTTCCAAAAGGAAATGAAATCGAGTTGGATAATTTCCTTAATTTTAAACAGTTACAGATCACAAACTAAGAGTGTGGTGTGCATATATGAGGGAGGAAGGGAGAGAAAGACTGCGTGTGTGTGTTTGAGAGAGAGAGTGAGTGAGAGAGAGAGAGATAGGCAGACTACGTTTGGTTGCTAGTTACAAAGTTACAAATCTTGTTATTATTCTAAGATTCAATGAAATGCCAGACTGGAAAACAGACTCCCAGTTTTCTGCCAACAACAAGAAGAACCAGCTAGCCCTTACTAAACTCCCCAAATATTGTTATTCATCTGAACATTATAGATCTCTCCCTCGTAATAAACGAGGTTATTATTCATTCAGGAGACACACAACCAATAGCCTAACTCCCCCCACTCCACCCCGACCCCTCTAACCTTTAACCTTGCAGTGTTAGGCAATCACTCGTCCTTGTTTTACCATTATTCGTTGTCTTTCAATGCAAGCATTCCCCGGCGAAGGTGGCCGAGTCTTTCACAGACAGCATCGACTTTGCTAGAGGCCGGCAAATACAGGGAATGAATATAGTCTCAGTTGTAGACCTTTACAACTAACAGCTAATTCAACTTCGCCACTACACATATGCCTAATAAAATTCTTTATCCGCACAATATAAGTTAATCAAAAAGCCATAAAGCCATTCTTTCGGCTGGGTTTTACGACCAGTTTTGAGCTGAATACAATTTCTTTAATACAATTCAAACTCGGCCTCGTAAAATATGCATCAATACATTTTAGGGAGGGGGGGGGAAGCGGCGGCGGCGGAGGTTAGTGGAGGTGATAGAGGTAGCGAGAGGCTGGTGGGAAAGAAAGACGTAATATTCATGGAGATTATTATTCCCCTATTTCTTTATTTTCTTTCAGCGTTTATTTATTTATATTGGCTCAAAGTGGAACAACAGAATTAAAACCTAACCGCCAGTACATATATATATATATATCAGTGAACTGTTC
>NC_069006.1:25166560-25178192 GCF_001194135.2 Octopus bimaculoides
TTCACAGTGGGAAAGTAATCCTAAGACCAACAGCATAGCTCTGACTGAAGCTTACTGTGAACTGTTTGATCTTGTGCGAGTCTCTGAGAAACTTGTTTAGCCAGGGCAGAAACAGAACAGAAATGGTTATTGGGTACAAGTGTGTACTTTACAACACAGACTTCTATAGAGAGATTGCCTGACAATTGTTTGGTGTCTGTAGCAGCAAATGGCTGTACTTTAAACAGTTCTTCACCAAAAAGTTTTGCTTTTTTTTTTTTTTGTTCCTCGTCAGTTTTTGGCACAATGACAAAGCAATTCTGATTCCAAGGTTAACCAAATTACTTCTTCAGTTTCCTTTCCTGGTTCCATTCTGTTAGGATAAATAAAAGCCATTGCAGAAACTCGCAGCTTCCGAATATACCGTCTTTGAAACCCTGAGCAAAAGCACTCCATTGAGCCAGTTTGATATTTAGAGGTCCTCAAATTGTTCAACCGCTGACCTAAGGAAGTCAGAAATTTAAAAGGAACCTTTACATTAAACAAAAAAACATTGGATAAACTCCTAACGATGGTACCAGACTCAGAGAAGATGACCAGCTTGAGACTCAATCAGAGACCCACTTCCTGCCACAAAGTGACAAGAAAACTAGTAGGATATAAGTTCAAGTGGTGCTCCAGCATGGCTGAAACCATTAACGGAATAAAAGAACCGGGATCAATTGATTGTGTGTGTGTGTGTGTGTGAGTCACATTTGAATTAGGAAATGTGAATAGAAACAGAACATTACTCTTCTCATTACACTAACGACAACAATATAAAGAAGCCGAACATTAACAAAATTGCTATCCGCACCTCTCCCCTAACACTGTTTCTATACAATGTACTTGGTCTCTCTATGCTTTAACCCACCAGTTCTCAATTGTGGCCCATATGGCCCTTCAAAGGCCACATAACATTTCACTGTTAAAGTCTATGAGCAATAGATTGCCTATACTTCTCCAACACACAAAATATTTAAACAGTTTTTTTTTTTTATGCAATTCCTTATATTTAAATATAAAAATATAATGGGACTTTTTTTTTTAAACATTAAATGTTTATTAGGGTCCAGTAAAATAAGAACCAAAGGGGTCAATAAGTGAAAAAAATGGTTGAGAACCACTGCTTGACCCCTTCAAATATATTGCTTATTTACTCACATTGTTTTCAATTAATTAAGCATCATCGGATAGTTTTGACATTTCAATGATTGTTTATTTTTAAAAATGACATTGTAGGGTAAGCCCCAGCATGGCCGCAGTCTAATGGCTGAAACAGGTGAAGGATAAAAAGACAAAAGATGACAGATAGCCTCGGAGCACTGCACTAACAAAATTTAATTATAATTGATACATTTATTGTAGATTATTCTGGAAAAACTGTCTATTTATGTTGACAGACTGTCCTTTCTAAACTGCTTTGAACCCAGAGTGCAGCAGTAGAGTCCATTGTGCTATGAGAATGTGAATTTAATATTCATGCCATTCAGCCTGATCAGAGATGTAGAGGAGACGCACAGACAGACGTTATGAATTATTCAGTATCTGAGAAGAGAATGTAACCCAGCAAGTCCAGTGAAGCACAGCAGAACTGTAACTTTTGACACACGGTTCATAAATAGCAGTCCAATTCACTGCTATGGTGTCAGCAGTTTAATGAACTAGCATAGAAAATTACTTGCCAACACCAGATCAATTAATAGGTAGATCACGGTGGCCAACTGAAAGCCAGAAGAATCTTAACACAAGAAAAACAAAAACTTCTTTGTCAATGTTATCTTAACAGTAATTGGTAATTAACAGAGCGACTTATAATTACGCGGTGAATTATTGACTTATTATATATAATAATCCAACAATAGCCCGATATCTTTTTACTAACTCTGCCGCTGTCATTAGCATTTGTCTCCATTATGAGTGGCTACAATTGACAACGCTGCCAATCCCAACTACTTTACAGAAAAGAGAAAGTCAATAAAATTTGATACAAGCAAAGCTAATTACCAAAACAAGACTACAATGAAATGTTGGCTGGGAACAACCATTTTGATGATTGCTTTGGCCACAAAAGAGCCATCTCGGAGAACATTAAGCACCAATAACTACAGAAAATTCCACCAACCACACACCATACACATATATATACATATACACACATGCACATATATACATACATACACATATATATATATCTATTGTCGGCATTTCTGCACGTGTCCTTGCTGTAGACAGAGAAAGATCAAAGATAATTATTCGTTTTTTTAGTATTTTTGTTTTAGCCATTGACAAAGCTGGACATTACAGAAAAGGAGGAGGGAAGGAGAGAGAGAGGGAGGGCGAGAGAGGAAGGGCCCTCTTGGCACCTTGCTCATGATTACGAAGGCAGCTAGATTGATGGACAACCAACCTTAGCTCCGCTGAATCGTTTTTGTGCTCAGGTAAACAGAATGCTAAACTTCAAGACACGTTTATGCAATAGAATTAAAGAATTAGTTACAAAAAAAAATTTAAAAAAAAAAAAAAAAATCACAACACTGAGTTGGTTTGGTTGGGGGGTGGGGCGGAAGAAGACAAATCAAAGGTTGACTAAAAATGGGGGTATTTAGTGTATCAATAGATTTATTAGAATTCAGAGAGTCATAAAATGGCCGACAGAACTAATTAACTGTAAAGCTAACGAGGACAAGAGATCAAGCATAAGAGAAAAATAGCTAGAAATATTGACATAGATACTTGGTTAATATATATACACACATATATACACACACACACACATATATATATATATAGAAGGCGTGCTGGCAGAATTTTTAGCATGCTGGACAAAATGCTTAGCAGCATTTTATACATCATTATGTTCTGAGATCAAATTCCGCTGAGGTCAACTTTGCAGCCATCCTTTTGGGGTCAATAAAACAAGTACCAGCTGGTCACTGGGGTCAATGTAATTGGCTTAGCCCCTCCCCCCAAAATTGCTGGCCTCATGTCGAAATGTGAAACCAAGAAAACTTGTCAAGTCAAGAGAGATCGTACTTATGGCCATTGCCCGTGTCATGTAAATGGCACCCATGCCGGTGGCACATAGAAAGCACCTGTAACACTCTTCGAGTGGTTGGCATGTTAGGAAGGACATCTAACCATAGAAACCCTGCCAAATCAGACAGGAACCTGATGCAGCTCTCCAGCTTACCAGTTCCAGCCAAACTGTTTTAATCCATACCAAAATGATGATGATGATGATGATGATGATCTATATATACATACATATATAAACACACAACACACACATCTCACAAAAAAGAATTAGAACAGGTAAAACACATTCTATTCTTTACTTTTTGAGATTTTTATTCGCATTCTTAGCAGCTTTAATTGCTAAACCTCGAGTTCCATGTTGACAGTCAGCTTATTGAAATTCCTTAAAACTTCAATATGGGACGAAATATGAGACTTATGATACAAATTAATGCTTTTTATTGTATATTGTCCACCTTTTGTCATCAATACTAATTGCAAAAGTGCGTTAAGCTTACTAACATCCTACACTTGGACACCTGGATCACACTCTCACTCTTTCTATACACACACACATGGTTAATATATACGTTTAAACATTGTTGGTGTATATATTTATATATGTTTAACGTAAACACATACATGGTAAATAGAAACACCTATACATATTAATATAAACGATTATACATGTTAAATATATACATTTATACATGCAGTCATACGTAATGTAACAACAAAAGTTGGGACGAGGGAAGGAAAAAAAACAAAACAAACTCTTTTATTTAATGCAAACAAACGGTATATTATATATTCCACAGTTTGTGACTACTGCAGTAAAGTCATTACAAGGTGTGGAATAAATAAACAGTTGTGGAGAGAGAAAGATTTCTGTTTTTTCACCGAAATCTACAAAAACCCAACATCGTTTTTAATGACCGTATGCAAATTCCTCAGCCATAAAATAATATATTGCTACACATTCCATTAGCATGACACTTTCATGTTTAGTTACTAATAAACTAATCGTAGAAAAAGAGCCACTAAACCTACAAAGTACAAACAACAAAGAAAGAACCGGTGTAGTGAGAGATAGGAGAATGTTTGCTTGAAGCAAAGATAATTTAATCTGTTTTCAAATTTTGACATAAGAACTAGGAACCCATCTGATACGTTTAATGGATAGACACAAGAGTATGTTGGGAAATTCTAATCAGTCACAGTAAATTAATGTTTATACACAGCCATTACGGGGATTTAGTGTTGATTATAGTTCTTTGTTATGTTCCTTGTTGTCTGGTACCATAGCTAAAACTCAGGTGATACTACAGTTTGGTTTACAATACTTAATATATATATATATATACATACATACATGAAACGTAGATCAAGTATGATAAAGAGATTACACAATAGCAGTAAAAAGGTTTTAGAATTTGGTAAATTAAATGGAGCCAGTGAGATTGGCGCTATTTAAGTGGTTGGTCAACAGTCTACAGTGCATGCTGTTTTAAAGTATCAGCTTAAAACATATTCGGCCGAAATAGCTTCCTCTCTGACCAGGGAGTTCCTTACCGAACTAAACAACAAATTCATTGTCCATTATCCAAACCTACAGCAACAAGTGTTGGATGTTTTCTGTTTGGATGTACAGTAAAAATGTGTAAGAGTTTTACAGCTGGATGCCAGCTTAATCCAACCATAAAATGGAGCTTAATAACCCAATCGGTTGAAGTAGTTTAACATAGAAGTGGCCATTACCCAACCATTCAGGCGAACAATGTTGGCGATTTTCAAATTAACTAAAATGTTATTAGATGATCTAATATAGTAATACTGTATTTACTTTAACAATGCTAACCCCTATAACCTGTAACTGGAACTTACCGTTGACACCATGTGTTTCATTCAGTCACTGCATTCTATTTAATTACATGGAAATGGAATTCTTTTTTTTTTTTTTTTTGCAATTTTACGATATTTCATAATTAAACTTTTTAATATTTAACACTCCTTGAAACCATGTCAAAGATACAGAATAAAATATTTTCTCAAATTATGAAAATGTACCACCAGGGATTGCATGTAGTGGCTAAGTGAAGTCTGTGATGAACCACCGGTGGTCCATGTGGCAGTGAATGTGGTAAAGACAGCTGAGACTGCCAAACTATTTTCTGGGAGTCAATCACATGATGGAAACACCCAAATTAAACTTAGGACCCCTAACCAAAAAACCCTCATCCAGAAAGGGCTCACCAGACAAACTAAAAGCTTCACTATCATGAAATACAAATGGATTGAAAGCAGCTATGTCATTGTATGAGGGCTAAACTTGGGAAATGCTTTCAACTGCCATCCCTAAAAATTGGTTCTTCCTGCTTGAAAGGCATCACATGGAAAGGAAAATTTACAAACTACATCTGTCTAGCTTAGCAGTTCTTGCTGACATTACCATTCCCCTCAAAAGTCGAGAAAGACCAGACCACCTTTGAAGTAAGGACTGTACTGAATAACTTGGTACAATTACAGAAAATGCGAAAATGAGTGGATCACTGGCTTGGGAAACACACACACACAGACACAGACACTAGCAATGATGTAACTCAATAAATGATGCTTTTCCGTTCAGCCATTTAGTCAAACAGACTCCATTGAACAATTGAAATATGTCTACTGGGATCAAACAGTTGGAGAAAAAACCTCAGTAGTCATACAGCTACACATACACTTGTAGCCAGCTATATATATACACACACACATACACTCTTGAATATATGACTACAAATGTATAACATATATCACACACATTTATAATAAATATACACACACACACACACAAATATCAGATAGTAAATTTCTATTAGAATGCATTAATTTTCAACAAGTGCTGGAAGATGATCTCAAGCAATAAACTCTTAAAAACCAGTTGGAAAAAAAAAAATTTTTTTTTTTTTTTTTTTTTTTTTGGTAACGATAATCTGGCACCAGAATTCTTTGAGACTGTACCAGAAAACCTCTGCATCACAGCTTAAATCCCAGTTATGCAGCGACCAAAGCCTTCATGATGCCCCCCCCCCTTTTAGGCACGTCTAGGGGCCTTAATACCCTCTAATTCTACATAATAAACTGGAATAGTTTCCATGTTAAGACCAAATCTTCACACTTTGAAGAATGTTCGAAATAAGAAGGAATTATCTATGACAACCAGATAAAAAAAATATATAAAAAAAGTGCTTTATTTATTTCATGAGTTTTTAATGCTATAAACAGCAATGTATCTCATTAAGACAATAATCTACCATGGAGCTGAAGCTCAACTTAATCCTATTAATGGTGCACCCACAGGAAAGACTTGGATAAAATAAATCACTTTTTATCATCTCATTTTCCAATCAGTAGAGATTTACCTTTTCATTTTTTCTTTTCCGTTGATGTTTTTTTTATCCTCATCTTATTCATTTTCTTTTTCCCTTCTTCTTTTTTTTTTTTCAATTATGACATTGACTTAGTCTTGAACCGTGTCCAGAAATATCTCCACAAAATTTCAAACTCTTTGGCTAACGATCCTGGCAACATTTTTACTTACTGGCAAACTCATTAGTGTCAGACAAAACGAACCAGCAGTTTCTCAGATTTACTGAATACCAACAGAATCGGAAATGAAAACAAAATCCTGCAAAGACATTAGTTATCTTCTGCAGAGTCCTAAAGTCAACGAAGACCCAGTGAGCACAACTGATGGATGGAAACTGTAAGGAAGACCAGCCATAGGTGTGTGGTTCAAATGTTCCCATCATTTTCGGTACAGTCCCACAGCATGGCTCCTAGAGGAAGTATGTCCACCTATTGCTCCAGCTGGACCCATGCTTTGCCAGTGAGTTTGATTAATGTGAAATGTATACAGCCAACTGCATATGTGTGTGCATGCGCACATGCACAAATGTGCAAGGATATTGGTATTTCGTCTGTCCCCATGTATGTATAAGTGATAGCTTAGTGGCTGTCGATGTCCTTTTTTGACTTTGCAACTGGTCCCTCTGTGCTTTTGAAGACCTGTAGAATATGAAATCGCTTACCTGAAAAAACCAGGTGAGGGTTGATGACGAGAAGAGCATCCAGCCATGAAATCCTGCCTGAAAATCAATTGTCTATCCAAGACTTGCCAGCATGGGGGTAAATACGGCTGTTGAACAACAGGAACAATACACACACACACACACACACACGTATATATGTACATGCACACACACATATACAGGTATACATATACATACACACATGCATATACACATCCACATACGTATACATATATGCACACATGCATGTGTATATACACATACACACATACACATGTTCCACAATTTGTGGCACAAACAAAAACAACAATCATATAGAGAATTTTTTTTTTCTTTTTTGAAAAATAAGAATTTCATCTCAAACAACATCCAGAACAAGGTCTTAGAATTCAAAAATTGTGGACAGCAAGAAAACAAAACAAGAACAAACAGTAGAGTTTTTCCTCAAGGAGAAATTTTTTCCACTTACCGTTTCTCTGTGTGGGAGTAATTCTTTACGAATTTTGAAGAAATTTTTCCCATACTGACGTAAACCCTTGATGAAGCGCTTCTGGAAAAAAATATTGAAACGAAGAAGTGATTAACAGAACTAACTTTCATTTATGGCATCAGTTAAGAAACCATAGAGATGGCACTGGGGTCATTCACCTACATATTCCAACCTGTACAGAATCAAATGGATCTTCTAATGGAAAAACGTCAGTCTTTACAGAGGACCAAAAAAAATCGATTGTATACATCAAAATTAAAAAGTTCAACTGAAAAATATGAATTTTAAATTAACCTTTTCGTTACCGTATTTATTTTAAGATGCTCTGTGTTTCTTTCAATTAATTTTAAATATAACAAAGACTAGTAAAATAACTTAGTCATCATTAAGCTTGTGTTAGGAACATTAATTGTGACTAAGGTTTGGTGGAAGATTTTAATTGAGAACTTTTGAAAACAGGACATTTGTATCTACAGAACCAGAGGTGGTTTCAGCCGAGTTGGTATCAAAACGGTTAAAAATTAAAATGTGAAATAACAATGATCCTTTCTACTAGAAACCTGAAATTTTGCAGGAGGGGGGCTGATCAATTACATTGAGCCCTGCTGTTTAACTGGTATTTATTTCATCCACCCAGAAAGGATGAAAGGCAAAGCCGATCACAGAGGAATTTGAACCAAGAATGTAAAGAAATGGAATAAATGCTGTTAGGCATTTTGCCCAGCATGCTAACGATTCTGCCAGCTCACCACAATACTACTACTACTACTACTAATAATAATAATAATAATCCTTTTTATGAAAGGCACATGGCCTGAAATTTAGGCAGAGGGGACTAATCAATTACATCGACCCCAGTGTTCCACTGGTATCAACCCTGAGAGGATGAAAGTTGACCTCAGCCACTAAGCATTTTGTGCAGAATGCTAACGATTCCGTCAGCTGACCACCTTAATAGTAAGAAGAAGAATAAAATCAGGTTCAATTTTAGTTTGTAATTTTGCATTTCCACTTTAGAAATATTATTTAAATAATTGAGTGACAACGGAAAAGAGTCACCTTGTGTGAAAGTAACAAAAACGAAGGTGGAAGGAGAAGTTCAATGAAAAGAGATTGTGGAGAAAGCAGTTATGAGTATCCTCTATCTGGCTTCTTAACAGAATATTCTTCTGTTGTAGGGAAGGAGAAGAAGAAGGAGACATAAACTGACCAACGGAATGAAGGAACGAAAGTGAGAACAGAGAACAAATTTGGCATGAAAAAGGCGAGTTTTTGTAGTGAGGAAGGGAACCATCGCGAGGCTAGCCTGCCTCTTGTATTTAGAGTGAGAGAGAGAGAGAGAGAGAGAGAGAGAGAGAGAGAGAGAGAGAGAGAAAGAGAGAGGATGATGATGGAAGGAGAGAGGGAGAGAGGGAGAGAAGGAGAGAGAGAGAGAGCTAAGAGTGACTAGCAATAAACAAGGAATACACAAGAGTCGCGAACCTACAAGTCAAAGCTTTTCAGATAAAATGAATCGCTCGGAATCAATAGCACAAAGTTATTTGGCAAGAAACAAATTAATAAAGCAAACCACTCGATGATAATATCAAAAGTGGAGTGTTAATAGCAAACGATCAAAAGACTTGCAGAGAATTCACAAGAACCATGTAGATGAAAATATTGGTAAATCACTAGAAGAGTTTATCTAAATAATCTCTTTAACTTTCTGCGAGAGATCACTGAATTCTTGACTGAACACTCAATTTCTACCAAGAAATAATATTGCATTCGACAGAAAACGGTTTTAATAAAAGACCGTTTTCTCCTACTTTCGATTAACATGTTCGGAATTAAGCGCAGCACCGAGGGGGGTCAGAGTTTAGCAGACATGCCGAGGAATAATACGCAGCAAATTGCGATTGGCATAATGTGTAATTAGGAGAGGTGAGAAATAGGCAGGAAATATATAAAATCATCTTTTCAGGATGAAGAGAATTGAAACCACCTTAAAATCTGACATTTCAATGTTATTCTACCATTAGAGCAACCATTGATGGAACAACTGAACGTCTCTTTGTTGATGGTTCTTTTATTTGTTTCGGTCAGTAGACTGCGGTCAAGCTGGGGCACCACTTTCAGGAATTTTAGCCAAACGAATTGACCCCAGTACTATTTTTTTTTTAAAGCCTGATACTTATTTTATCAGTCTCTTTTGCCAAACTGCTAAGTTACACCAACAATAGTTGTCAAGTGGTGGACACACACGTGTGTGCGATGAGTTTCTTCCAATTTCTGCCCACCAAATCCATGCTCAAGGCTTTGGTCTGCCCGAAGCATAAGATGTCGTGCAGTGGGACTGAACCCGGAACCATGTGGTTGGGAAGCAAACTTCTTACCAAACAGCCATGCCTTTGCAATCAAAAAGAAATATAAAAGGCATTTTATCTGACATTTCTAATTTAGATGTCGTTAAATTTATGTCAATAAACATTACACTCCATGACTGCTCACTAGAGTAATTAACCAATGTAACTTGATGAATTTCAGAAGATAATTAAAATAAAATTAACAGGAAATAAAACAGTGCTCTGGGGCTGTTTTTCACGAGAATATAAATATATAAATCCTTGTTAATGTTGTAATTTTACACACTTTTTTTGTATCCATGATATAATAACAAGCCAACATGGAAGTCCCCACAGGTACACTCAAATTGATAGAAATAGCAGCCAATTGGTACCTCACACACAATAATATTGCCATGGGTTATCTTTACATTAAAAAAGGACAGAGTGGTCATAGATGAAATGTCACTGATCGAGGCATCTTCACATTTCTTAAGGAGGTATTTATAATGGTCAATCTTTCAAGCTCGAGTGGTATCCATGTTATCTTCATAGAAGTGAAACAAGTGAAAGAATAAAGGAATAACAAGCGTGACGACGGCTGGCTGTCCAATAAACTAAAGGTAAAGGTCAAATGAACAAGGACAAGATCAAGGCCACACCACCCTACCATAAAGGCAAGTGAAACCAATACATACCGTTTCATCATCAGTCCATTTTTTCTCAATACCACGAGGTACAGGACACTTGACAAGAGCTTGCAATGCCTTCCCTGTGTCATAATGGCAGAGATGAAGCTGCGGGGTAAAGAGAACAACATCAGCATATATTATACGATTATAAAAGCACAGCATGTGTGTATATGTGTATGTATATATATATATACAATATATGATTTGATATACGTATAACACACACACACACACACACGATATACTTACTTACAAAATACATATACACGCACACAAACACACATATATATACATACCCACAGACCATCATCATTTAACGTCCGACATCCATGTATGCCTGGTTAGGATGGCTGACAGGAATTAGCCAGGCAGAAGACTACTCCAGGCTACTGTGTCCATTTTGACAGGGGCTTTTACAACTAGGATGCCCTTCCTAGCACCATCAATGGAGCAGTTGGCTTTAGGAAGGGTATCCAGCTGTAGAAACCATGTCAAATCAGATTGGCGTTCGGTGCAGCCCCGCAGCTTGCCAGCCCTGGTCCAAACCATCCAAACAAAGCCAGTATGGACAACAGACATTAAGTGATGACGACGACGACACACACACAAAATCCAGTCAGAAGTCTTTGGTCAGCCCAAGGCTATAAGAGAACACTTGCCCAAGGTACCACACAGCAGGACTGAACTCAGAACTGTGTGGTTGGGAAGCCAGCTTCTTCCCACACGGGCATGCCTGCGCCTATGAAGTATGCTTTTTGCTTTTGTTTAAATATATCCGCACGGAATAAAACAATATGAACTGCTCAAAGATTTCATATCGGATGCATATTTAATTTTTGTTTTGGAAACAAAAATCTGTTAAAAATTCTTAAAACTGATTTCTTTTTCAGCTAAATTGGTGAAAGCATTAAAGGTGATTATGAGCAATAAAAAAAAAAGGAAAGAAGGAAAAGAAAAAAACAGGTAAGAGAGAGAGAGAGAGAGAGAGAGAGAGAGAGAGAGAGAGAGAGAGAGAGA
>NC_069006.1:25178796-25180917 GCF_001194135.2 Octopus bimaculoides
GGGGGGCAAGTAAATGAAAGTCGCAAAAATAGGGAGGAAGAGGAGTAACTGTAATTAGGACAGTGGGAGGAATAATTATGGAAGTCATAGAAGAGATGAAAAGGCAGACAAACACTGAGAGGAATTTAGGAAATGACACTTGAATATCTATGTCTGTCTGTCTGTCTATACAAACACACAAAAGCATGATTGTCCTCAAATTTTCACATAAGAAAATACAGAAGAATTATTTGGATGTGTGTGTGTATAAAACGGACGCTTCATGATGATGATGATGATGATGATATGCATACACACACAAAGTATACATAAACAGACGTGTGTGTGTGTGTATAAATATATTTAATATATATGCACACACACACACACACAAATGTATAGACATACAGACGTATCTACATTCATATACATAAATCATCACCATTTAAAGAGTGCTTGTTTTCCATGCTGGCATGGGTTGGACATGTCTGACAGGAACAGGCAAGTGAGAAGTCTGCACCAATCTCTGCCGTCTGCTTTGGTACGGTTTCAAGGGTGGGATGCCCATCCTGATGCCAACCGCTTTCCAGGGCTTACTGGGTGCTTGGTACGTGGGCTCCAGCACCAGTGTGGGGTTACCAAGTACCTTGCATGACAAACCCTTGCAACTGAGGTGGAAGAGCAGTGCTGAAGAAGACAGCTTGGTGCCAGGCTTTCGTCAGCCCGAGGTTATAGGAGAAAATACTTGCCCAAGGTGTCACGCAGTGGGACTGAACCCAGAACACTGTGGTTGGGAAGCAAGCTTCTTACCGCACAGCCACACCTCTATATATACACTCACACACACACATAATAATAATAATAATAATAATAATAATAGTGATATTTAAGTAGCATAAGTTTTTATATTCTCTTTCCATTTTAAGGGGACGGGGGAGGGAGCAAGTTAAAATCCTTTGTGTAGAATGTATTGTTCAATAGATACGATACACATGGTAAGTTCTATTCAATGCTTTAAAAAAAAGGGGGCAGGAGGAAGAAAAAAGGTTTCCTTTAAAAGGAGTTACAAAAAAGTAAATGTAATTAATATAGCTTTGTTTATTAATTAAGGGAGGGTTCGTTATAATCTGGGCTGTCAGTCAACCATATGTTCTCAGATTAATTAGAGCAATCGTTTGAACAGATGGAAATGAAGTGAGCAACCCTGACGAGTCCCTAGGTGTGTGCAAACCTCTAGTCACATCGTTCGGCTTTTTGTTTGAACCAGTCGTTCGACTGAGACCATGCTGGAGCAACGCCTTGCAGAATTTCAGTCGAACAAATCAACCCCAGGACTTATTTAATTAAAGCTTGGTACTTGTTTTATTGGCCTCTTTTGTTAAACTGCGAAGTTATGGGGATGCAAATGCACCAACACCGGTTTTCAAGCTGTGGTGGGGGACAAACACAGACACAAATGATAGGCTTCTTTTAGTTCGTTTACCAAATCCACTTATGAGGCTTTGGTTGGCCAGTGTGTGTGTGTGTGTGTGTGTGTGTGTGTGTGTATGTGTGTGTGTGTGTATCTCTTATGGCAGGGTCCAAGGTTTTGGTTCATCACAATTCTATATTGTAAATCTGTGGTTGAGCTCCAGACAAACTGGCTTCTACACACACACACACACACAGAGAGAGAGATATATCCTTTTCCTCAATATACAATACCTGTACACCATTTCAAACAGGCTGAGACGAAGACTAAGCAATTGACCACCACTCAGAATCATGTCTCCTCCCACCTTTTGTGTCACTGTTTCTTCAGGAAGAAGAAGACCTGCCAAGAAGTTGTATATTTCCTTCAGACATTGCTACAGCACCAACACTAGGGCTAACCCTAATTGGGGTTAGTAATGATAATTAAAAGAAGGAGAGAGGGGGGGAGAGATAGAGCCTCCAGCATGGCCAGACCCTTTATTCATAGGTTTCTCATCTAAACCAATGTTTCTTCAAACAAGACTTTTTGGCTGAGGTCATTCAGAACTGAAGTGGCAGGGGCAGTAGTAGCAGGAGCAGTAGCGAGGGGGAGGAGGAGTGATAAGGGAGGGTGTCTGAGGAAGGAGAGCTGGAGGTAGTGGTTGTGGTGACAGTGGGGGAGAAAGAGAG
>NC_069006.1:25181186-25183791 GCF_001194135.2 Octopus bimaculoides
AGAGAGAGAGAGAGAGAGAGAGAGAGAGAGAGAGAGAGAGAGAGAGAAGCGACAGGGATGGCGAGGGAGGGGAGGTGGGCAAGACATCCTTTTTTTGTGAATGGAGAAAGAAAGGAGTAAAAGTCGAGGCAAGTGTTGTTGAGGGTGGTGGTGATGGTGAGACAGAAAAAGTCCCCTCCACCAGACAAGAAGGGCTGATGCTGGTAGGGGCAGAGAGAGGGGGGAGGAAGGATCGGCATGAAACAATTAAATGGGTAAAGGATAATGCATACACATGTAAGGAGGAAATAAAATCAATAAGTGGCAAGATTATATCCAAATCTGCCATTAGTTCTCTCATTTGACAGCAACCCTACCACAGAGATATTTCCCATGGGAGGGAGGAAGTGGTGGGGGGCAGAGAGAGAGGGGGAGGGGCAGGGGAAGTGCCAGCGCCCCACCCCCACCCCGATGGGTAAGGGCTTTAGTCAGAACATTCCTGGGCTGGTCTAAAATAATACAAAACAAAATTGGGGTAAAAGAAAAAGCCAAGTTGAATTTTAGGGGATTCTCAGAGCAGGGAGGAACCTGAGTTGCTAGAAATAACAATGAAATATCAAATGTCCCTCCTAACATGCCCTCCTCACTGAAAGATATATTGGATGATGTAATTCTAGATAGCATCTGTTTGGATTTAAGACAGGATGTTCATGGCTGGAGGTGTGATGATCTGAGATTAAACAATAAACTCAAACAAAGCCACAGAAAGGGAAAAGAAGTTTACAAAAGTGAGGGCAATGAATAAGGGGTTTAGTCAGAACATTGGTGGGCTGGTCTAAAATAGTGAAGGAAGAAAAATGGGGCAAGTTGAATTTGAGGACATTCTCAAAGCAGTGAGGGACATTAGCTGCCAGAAACAGCAAGCAAATCTCCCTCATTACACACCCTACTTACTGAAGATAGACTGGAAAATGGAGTTTCAGATACAATCTGTTTGGGATTAAATTGGGTGATCGTGGTTGGAGGTGCTTTTGGCTCAGAACTTTAGACTAACAGATAGACACTGTGTGTGTGTGGGGGGGGAGTCTCTAATTAGTTGCTAGGAATAGCAGGGCAAGTAATTTCCTCAAAACCACTCTATCATCGCCATTTAACATCCCTCATCCATGCTGGTATGGGTTAGGCAGTTCAAGAGGGGCTGGTAACCTGGCGAGCTATGACAGACTCTGTTTGTTCTGGCATGAGGGGCACACAGCTGGATGCCCTTCCTAATGCCAACCATTTTACATAGTGTATTAGGTGCTTTTAACATGGCACCAGCACAGGTGACTTTGTTTAAAAATAATGGACACAAGGAGTAATGAAGGCCAAGGTACATTGTGTCTAAGCCTAAAAGACTTGGATAGTCACAGCTGTAATGCTTTTGTTCAGAGGTCAACAGAACCAGTGCTGGCCAGAGGCTAAACCACAATGAAAGATAGACCGATCACTCACATAGCACCAAAACTGTAAAGACCCATTCCACCCGCCCCTGGTGTCCTTATGGCTAAAGATTAAGAACCAATTGTCTCTGCCTCCTCGCAGACACAACACAGATTCTTTGTGCCAATTTGGTTAAACGCAATCCTGCTGTGGCCTTCACTAAAAACCGTTGCATTCTACACAGAACAAACAAGCCTTTGATGGAAGAAGCAATCCTTCCAGAAGAGACTGTAATGGCCGTGTCTACCTTCTATTGAAACTAGACAGGCAGAGATAAGACAACACAGACTAACAAACAAACAAAAACAGGAATCTTTGTCGCCAACTCATCCTCACCACCACCACCACCACCACCACATTTCAACATTTATTTTTCGCTCAGTTGAATTAATTTGCTTAAGTAGATGTAAATGTTGTTGTAATTGAATAAATGAATGCCGACTATTTCCGTGTGGTTTTGTAACAAACGACGATGATGATGATGATGATGATGATGATGATAACAATGATGATGACGATGATAAACTAAACAACTGAAAATAAACAATGTTTTTAGGAAAAGAAGAGAAATTAAATGGAAACGCAACGGAGATTAGTGACAGCGGAATGGAAAATAACAAAGTAAGACTATTTACAGTCATTCCAACTCCAGAACCCCGCCATTCTCATCAGCGCCAACACCAAACCATTGTATATAATAGTTAAATATTTTTAGAATCCTCACATCTCATCTGTGTGTGTGTGTGTGTGTGTGCATGTGTGTGTGTGTGTTTGTAAGCAGCACAGGCCAGCGAAGGTGAATGACGAGATAAAAGTATTAGGTGTACACCACAGTTTATATTAAGTTAAACCATCGTAACCGATATTTATTTGCAGATCTACAAAAACACTGTGTGCGCGCGCACGCGTATGTATGTGTGTGTGTACGCGTGCATGCGTGCGCGCGCACGAGTGTGCGGTTGTGGCAGGAAGATGTAATATATTTCATAAAATCAGTCGGGGGAATTCGACTAGATTGAAGCTGCGCAGTAAAATACATAAATATTTTGCTTTATAGACATTAAACATAATACATTAGGATATCAAAAGCAAGTGACACACAGACACGCACGCACGCACACACACACACACACACACACACACA
>NC_069006.1:25184879-25192229 GCF_001194135.2 Octopus bimaculoides
GGGGGGGGGGGGATGAACACACACACACATGATGGGCTTCTTTCAGTTTCCGTCTACCAAATCCATTCACAAGGCCTTGGTTGGCCCAAGGCTATAGTTGTAGAAACTTTGCCAGATCAGATTGGAGCTTGGTGCAGCCTTCTAAGGCTTGTCAGCCCTCAGTTCAGTTTGAACATAAAATGGGTAGGATATTTGAGCCTGGTATGGCCAGTTGAAATGCTAAAGGGTAAGGGTTTGTGGCCAATTAATGTTGCTCTAAAAGTAAGTGTGACAGAGACAAAGAGTGTGTGTGAGAGAGAGGGAGGGTAGAGAAAGTGACAGAAAGGGGGGGAGAGAGAGAAAGAGACAGCAAGAGGGAGAACATAAAGAGAGACACACGGACAGAAGAGTAGCTGTAGTGGAACAATGACATTCCATCAAAGCTGGACAGGTTTTAGATACATAGCTGAACAAGTATTAGTTAATCATTGAGCAGTGTGTGTGACAATAGCTCTGCCACAGCATTGTAACAATACATGGGAGGTATGTTATCATTTATAACAAGACCATCGGAACAGATTGACCATTAGCAAATAAAGAGTGTGACTCCTCCTTTGTCAGATCATCATGTAAGAAGAATTGGAGAAGAATGCATTCTTTGGTAGAGACAAGAATATGTTAGGTTGATTTTGAACAATACTGGCAACAAGACTGAAAGAACCAACTTGTTCTGTGATTACAGCAGCAAACAGGTGAGAACTGGTTTTGGGGAAAGATTAAGTTCATATAAAAACAAAAACTCATACATTTTTGTTGTTGTTGCTGATTACAAGGGAAAAGCTATATTGAAAAGAATAAGCTGACAAATACTGCTGTGACTGTGCAGATTAAATAAATACAGGTGACACAGTTAATAATTGAAACGTCAAATGTTTACGGATTACTTTGAGCACCGAGTCAACACTTTCTCTTGGAGGCACTCAATAATCTCTCTGTAAGCTCGTTAGTTGAAATGTTTCTTTTGTTTTCAAACGAGGAGCTGTAATAAGCATACAGCCCCACAAAAGCTCTATAGAATGGTACCAGACTACGGCTAGGTTCCTAACTCAAAGGTGGGGGGAGGGTAGGAGAAAGAAGTGGAGTGTGTTTAGCTAGATTGAAAAACTGTGTCCAACAGTTGTGACGCGAATAAAAGCTGTTGTTGAAATGACAGAGTTGGGTTTGTTTCAAGTGGTTCAATACCTGGTCTGACACTGACAGCTATGATGACAAGGGTTCTAGTTGATTTAATCACTGGAACAGCCAGCTCATGAAATCAACATACAAGTGGCTGAGTACTCCACAGACATGTGTACCCTGAATGTAGTTCTCAAGGAGATTCTGCATGACACAGAATGTGACAAGGCTGGCCCTCTTTGAATTACTGGTACAACTGATTTTTGCTAGACGAGTGGACTGGAGCAACATGAAATAAAGTGTCTTACTCAAGGACACAACACACCATCTGAGAATTGAACTCACGACCTTGCAACCATGAGCAAAATACTCAAACCACTAAGCCATGCGAGCTTCTCTACTGCAATTGATATTATTACTGTTATGAAAACCTCATCCAAACACAGTATACACATGTAATTAGGGGTTCGTTATTAACATAATTTCCTAACAACAACAGTTAAATATCTCTGAAGAATGGTACATAAAGATCATTGTGTGTACTTAAGTAAATTCCTCTGCAAGAATTAATTTGGATCATCGGAACTGTTTGTTGGCCGATTTAATGTCAAATAAACAGATGTTAACAAAAGGATAAACGAGATCTATGTGAGGTGGGTTTTATAGTTTTCTTTCTTTTCTTCCTTAATAACAATTTGTGCATGCTCTAATTACAGCCAGTTAACAATATAAAATATACAACATTGCTGTGTGGTAGATTAATCAGATTTGGTTGGAATAACGAGAAAGATAAGCAGTCTATAGGCAACATTATAAAGCGAATGAAGTGTTTTGTGAAAGATAGATAGGAGTGGAGCAAACAAAGAGAAGAAAAGGCTAAATGGCTGGGGACCGACAGAATAGAATATTAAACATGATTAGAGGAACAATGACTGTGAAATAAACGACTGATTGCTGACTAGATGAGGATGATGATGACAGGCCTATAGTTTACTATGTAGCCATTGTGTGTTGGGGGGGGGGGACAGGAAGCATCTCCAGAGCAAGCCACATAACTATGTTTGCTCCACATTGCCACACGAATAATATAGGTCCACTTGTTTCACAGAAACAAATAGAACAACCAGCTAAAAAAAAAAAAATTACTTCAAATATGTAAAAAAAAAAAAAAAAAAAAAAAAAAAAAAAAAAAAATTAATGAAAATAAAAAATAAATGCCCTACCTCATGGGGAATTTAATGCATAAGCAGGTAAACCATCAACAAAAGACTGCATATTTGGAACATAAATTAACATGATATTTTAGTGGAAGGTTTTAATTTTGATCACTTCAAAAGAGTGGGTATGTAACATCAGACCCAGCGGGGCCTTGCTAGCTCCAACCAAACTGTCCAACCCATGCCAGCACGGAAAACAGCCATATGATGAGGATGACAATTTAGTGGAGGTGGGCAGAAATAAATGCATTGATCTTTCCCTGCCAACTTCCAACATATATTTCAAAATTGGGAATCTCCAGCCCTATCATTCACCCCCACCCTCACCCCATGGGTGTTACTAAAGAATCTGCGCAAAGGTGGGGGAAATTTCAAATGTTCTTACCTGGCTGCACTGAGGTACATCATAAGTTCTCCATCAATAACACACAGCGGCCGCCAACGTAGCTCTTCCATGTGTTCGCTTTTCTCTGGCATGTCTGACGGAGACACATCACGTTTGTATTCAGGAAGCCGAGCCTACACAAACAAACAACAAAACACAAAACTCTCTCACTAAACATATTAAATACACATTATTACTATTACTATTATTATTATTATTATTATTATTATTATTATTATTATTATTATTACTATTAAAAAAAGGCAGTGAGCTGTCAGAATCGTTAGCATGCTGGACAAAATGCTTAAAAGTATTTCACCCATCGCAACATTCTGAGTTCAAATTCTGCTGAGGTTGATTTTGCAAATGACTGAAACAAATAAAAGAATATGTGTATACACACACACACACACACTACTACTGTTGCTCCACTTTTGCATCCGGATGAAAAAAAAAAAAAAAAGAGGGGGAAAATATCTCAAACATTACATTTTACATTCAGACATGAAACTTGAGTCACTTCAAAAATCCCAGAAATGCAATCTATAAACACACACATTTATATATTCTGCTCAAACTGCTCAAGGAGCACATATAGAATTTTCATTAATGTTAAGGAGATTTAAATCCGATTTAAAACAGCAACCTGTTTCAAAGAGAAACAGAAATAATTCCTCTTCCTTCTGCTGCCAGAATTGCTGTAATATTGGATTATTATAGTCTTTAATATTTCCTGAGAGTACATCAATTACACATGCAACACGGACAATTCCAAACTAATTTCACTCGATGCCTCCTTATCTCGACCAAAACTTCTCTTGTCTGGCAATGCTGACAGCACTTAAAAGGGGTTTTGTTGTTTAGCAAAGGAAGTTTAACTAGTAAGACATCAGCAATTAATAACAGTACCACTGTTTACAATAATCAATAAACTACTCCCCCTCCCCCTCTCTCTCTAGCTCCCTCTATCTCATGCTATCAAACTGGCTTCAAAGATCAGCCTTTAACAGTTTGAGAAGCCAGCCTAGCCAAGCATAAAGTTCACACCAAACAAACCGCAGTAAGATGGTTTCCTCTTGCACTGGTAGAACCATGTTAAGAAGGATAAAAACAAAACAATACAAATAATAGCAATAAAGAAATTAAGTAAATAGATAGATAAGTGAAGGAAAATAATGATGTTGTTGATGATGACGATGATGATGATGATGATGAAAAGAAGACGAAGAAAAAAAATCTTCTCATTACAATGAGAAATCTGTTTGTCAATAATGTTGCTATGCAACAAAGAAAAGAAATATTTCCCTGTGGAACAGGAAAAAAAATCCAACATATATATATATATATATATACATACATACATACATACATACACACATATATATACATATATAAATACACATACATACATATATACAAACATATATAAATACATATACATACATATATTACATATATATACATGTATATATACATATACATACACATATATATATACATACATATACGTATATACATACATATGTATACATGCATAGATGTACATACATATATACGTATATACATACATGTGTGCAGATATATATATATATACATACACTCAAATACATATGTACAAATACATACACTCACAGATATATATATATTGGACATACAAGACAATATCAAAAGACAAAAAAAAAACAAAAACAAAATGCATATTTATTTGTCGGTGTATAGTGTCGGGTCAGAGAGAGAGAGAGAGAGAGAGAGAGAGAGAGAGGGAGAGAGAGAGAGAGAGAGGAGGAGGGAGAGAGATATTGGAAAATATATTCTTTTAGATTTATTGTGTGTATCATTTGGGAAAGATATTTAATACAACTTTGATGAGTCACAGACATTAAGAGATCCTGTTATGCTTAACAAATACATCATCCAGAAAAGATATTGAACAGTGCAGCAGCAGCAGCGCGCTTTCTGGGGTCTTGTTTGTTTTTTTAATATAATAATAATAATCATCATCATCATCATCTTCATCATCTTCATTATTATTACTACTACTTTTTTGGTTTTTGTGAAACCGTTCCTCTTATTTTCTTTTTATTTAATGTCGAGAAAATATTATACCTCCTGTTACGTTTTATACCACATCTCATCCGTCATCATCACCATCAATACCACCACCACCACCATCGAAGTCATTATATTCATTGTCAATTTTCTTATTCTTTCTCTTGTCTCCATGCAGTATAGATCCGGCTTGCCGGGGTTATTTCATCCACGTAGCTCCCTTAGTAACAACAAACATTTACTAAATAGCCGCTTTTTTTTGTGTGCGTGTGTTTTTACCATTTCTAATTTTATGGCCCTGCCACACAATGCAAAATGTTGTCTGGTAGAAGACATGGTATCACCAAGGGTTGTGCTTTATTACAGTTGAAGAGGAATTCAGATGGAGTCAGAAGAGCTGGGCATTAAGGGTCTGAGATTTGTTCAGTCTTAATCAAAGACCAACATCTGTTATTCGGTTCTATAAAATGGTTCAAACTCTCTTCTATTAATTCATTTCATCTACAAAAACCCAATTTTTTTTCTTTATCTTTTCTTTTGTTTTTTAACAAAAACATCATCATCATTTAACGTCCACTTTCCATGCTGGCATGGGTTGGACGGTTTGACTGAGGACTGGTGAAACCAGATAGCTACACCAGGTCCCAATCTGATTTGGCAATGTTTCTACAGCTGGATGCCCTTCCTAACACCAACCACTCTGAGTGTGTAGTGGGTGCTTTTTATGTGCAACTGGTGTGGGAGCCAGTCTGGTGGAACTGGCATCGACCATGCTCAAATGGTCCTTTTTATGTGCCACTGGCACAGGTGCCAGTCAGGTGGCACTGGCATCAGCCATGATAATGATTTAACTTGACTCAACAGGTCTTCTCAAGCACAGTATATTACCCAATGATTGAACGGTACTCGCAAATGGGCCGGTTATACAGCACTGGCATAGGCCATGGCCATGGTTTCACTTGGCTTGCCGGGACAACTCAAGCACAGCATATCTCTCCAAAGGTCTCAGTCACTTGTCATTGCCTTGGTGAGGCCCAACATTTGAAGGTTGTGCTTCACCACCTCATCCTAAGTCTTCCTGGGTCTACCTCTTCTCTCCACTGTTAGAGTGTGACACTTTTTCACACCGCTGTCCTCATCCATATGCAACACATGGCCACACCAGCGCAGTCGTCTCTCTCGCACACCACATCTGATGCTTCTTATGTCCAATTTTTCTCTCAGGGTGCTTACACTCTGTCATGTATGCACACAGACGTTACACATCCAGCGGAGCATACTGGCTTCATTTCTTGCAAGCTTGTCGATCACACACACACACACACACATGTATCATGCATGTATATATATACATATATATAAAGGCATACAAAAAGATGGTCTCACCTGGTGGCTCGTGCCAACCCGAATTTCTCCCTGCGTTGTCGCCAGCCTTTTGCTTTCAGGATTATAGCCCAAGATATAAAAGAAAGAATCCTGGACAGGTTTAAATTCTCGGGCAGACACAATATCTTTGAAATGTTGAACCTTACATCTGCCTCTGAAATAAAGAAGAAAAAAAAGAAAAGAAAAGAAGAAAACATGATAATTCAATTAATAAATCAAGTCAGGTTGTGGCAACGACAAGAACAATCTGCAAATCAAAACGAATTCAGAATTTCAAATTTAAGAGACTGATAGAATAGGTACAAGGCTTTGAAAAAATAAGTACTGGGGGTTAATTCATTTGACGAAAAAAAGTTCTTCAAGGCAGTGCCCCAGTATGGCCACAATCAAGTGACTTAAGTAAAAAAAAAAGTTAAGATAATAAATGCATAAGCGCTTTTAATGTGGCCCCACCACAGGTGGTTTTTTTACATGGCACCAGCATGAGTGCTTTTTAATGTGACACCAGCATGGGTGCTTTTATTGTGGAACCACCATGGGTGCTTTTTATGTGGCACTGACACAAGTGCTTAACATGTGGCACCAGCACGAGTGCTTTTAACATGGCACAGGTGCTTTACAGATGGCACCAGCATGGGTGGCTTGAACGTGGCACCAAGTATTTTCTTCTGAGAAAAATATTACATAGGAACTCTCTTTTTCTCTCTGTCTCTCTCAGAAATAATCTCCAATTTTCTTCCAAACTACATTATCCTTTGCGCAAAATACATTTCCAAGAATAATATGGCCAGAAATTCTGGCTGGTTTAAATGCTCAAGAGATGCAGTATGATAATACCCTGCTCCTACAACTCCATGAAGGACGGGAGAAGTGGTTAAAGACACACAGTAACGTACAAAGATAGAGAGATCTTGTTCTTGACACTGGGAAAAGTTGCTAAAAATATAAAGCTTACCAAATATACATGTGTGTCTGTATCAATGGGAAACAGCTGCACATAGGTTCTGTTTTATTTCCTTTTGTTACTTTATTTAATTACCTAGTTGACTAATTAATTGATTGCCTTATCAATCATTTAATCAAATGTTGCCAACCATGACCTCCTCAGTGACTTGCCCTTGCTATGTCAGATCTCGGCCAAAAAAAAAAAAAAAAAAA
>NC_069006.1:25192296-25194498 GCF_001194135.2 Octopus bimaculoides
TGTGTGTGTGTGTGTGTGTGTGTGTGTGTGTGTGTGTGTGTGTGTGTGTGTGTGTGTGTTTGTGTATTTATATTCATATAGAGATAGTTTTGTGTGTGTATTAATATTAAGAAGTGTAAGGAAGTCAGAAGATAAGAGCGAACGGTGCTTTACCTTAATGTTGCTACCTGGTAGGTGTCACATACATCAGAGATGAATAATTCCCGGGAACTGATCAAAGGATCCTTGATAGCAAGGTCAATGCCAGATTCTGAAAAGAACAACACAACAGGGAACACATTTAATAAGGATGATAATGATAAGAATAATAATGATAAGAATAATAATTATAAGAATAACAACAAGAGCACTCAGAAAGCGCAAACTTCTATCAAGGCAACACCAACGTCCTCTCAATGATTAGCCAGAGAGGATTTTAAAAATGCGAATATCTGAAATAAACTTGACTGCTCTCACAAACGAGAATACAAAAAATGAACCCAATTGCTCTCAAAAATTAAGTAAAAAAACAGGAAAAATAATCCAGAATCTTTGTCTGGTACCAGATCGATCCCAAAATCTAATTAGTTTGTGCCAGTCATGAGGCCAAACATCCTTGAAAGTTTCATCCGAATCCATCCAGCAGTTCTTGAGATATCTTTGTCCATGGATAAACAGTTTCAATGCTGAAGAGTTAAAATCCTCAAGAGATGCAGTATGTTAACACAGTGACCTTACAACTCCATCAAGGATGGAAGAAAGAAGTGTTAAGACACACTGGTCCCATTAAACCATCGAAGACAATCAGGGAGCACTTACTAGAAATAAAAACTAAATCTTCGTCAAATTACACCCTACTGTTTCGAAAACAGAGGAGACACCCTGAATAATCCAACCAGACATCCATCCATCCACCTTCTCAGCTCCCTATTCTTGGGAGGTTGAGGGAGTACCATCCTTAGGTACTTCTTCCATAGGATCCTATCAGAAGCAGTCATCGTTACTCCCTCATGTGAAATTCTCAAATGTGACCACTGAATAATGAAGTCCAGAAACAACAATGGTCAGTCTGACTGAGAGCATAGGTCTGTTCGATCAGGACTGACCAAGGGCTAAACAACAACAACAACAACAAGAGGATTAGAGCAATTGATTATTAAGTGTATTTAGTAAAAGTCTGACCATGACAGAAACCAGCTCCAACCAAAGCTAAAGCAGATTTGTTAGTCCATCGCCTCAGCTGGTCGCAATTCTTCACAAGCATTACAGATCATTAAATTAATCTGCAGCTAATTACAATAAGACTTATTGAACTTGCAGTGTCTGGACTAGAATTACAGCCACTTAATCTCACAAATATGACACCACTTAAATAATGACATTCGCAACAACAGAGTCAAAATGGAAATTACTATTATTATTACTACTATTATTATTATTATTATTATTATTATTATTATTATTATTAAGGCAGTGAGCTGGCAGAATTTGTTAACATGCTGGGCAAAATGCTTAGTGGCATTTCATCTGTCTTTACATTCTGAGTTCAAATTCCACTGTGGTCGACTTTGCCTTTCACCCTTTCAGGGGATCGATCAATTAAGTACCAGTGAAACACTGGGGTCGATGTAATCAACTCGTCCCCTCCCTCAAAATTTCAGGCCTTGTACCTTTAGTAGAAAGGATTATTATTATTATTATTATTATTATTATTATTATTTATTCATCAAGTTATTAATGTAACAATTTCAGTGACATGAAGAAGCAGCATAATTCTTAATAACTGGAAGCAACATTAAAATAAATTTCCATTTCATAAGTCTTAAGAAAAGCGACTTCTTCAGCTTATTGCCAAACAGTGGCCATCAAAGTAGATTTCTTCACAGTAACATCTCAGTTAATAAGCATTTAACAAATTGTTTTCTTCAGCAACAAGAAATTTTAGAGAAATAAATAAAATTTAAAGACACTTCTTCTGTCTCCTTTATATATATTTCCTTAGAAATATATTATCAGCTAATATTTATGCTGGCAAGGTGAAAGATGTTATTATTATTATTAATAATAATAGTAGTAATAATAATAACAGTGACATACATTGAATAATGGAATGTCTTAGAGTTGAAGTAATTTATAAGAGGAATTAAATTGGGAGAGAAAAATGGTTGTGTGTGTGTGTGTGTGTGTGTGTGTGTGTGTGTGTGTGTGTGTGTGTGTGTGTGT
>NC_069006.1:25194560-25195205 GCF_001194135.2 Octopus bimaculoides
ATATATATATATATATATATATATATATATATATATATATATATATACATGTACATACTTATACATACATAAATATAAATACATATATACTCATACCAATATACATACATGCACATATCCACACGTATATACGTACCCATACACACTTGCACACAATACATATAGACATACACATAAGTACACATTAAAGAGACAGACATATACACAACACATCTACACACACATTACATAGACGTATCTACTCACACACACACACACACACACACATTATATACAGACATGTGAGATGAATATTTTTAATATCGCATATAATGAAAAAACAAAAAAGAAATTCCTGAGATGAGAGAGAGAGAGAGAAAGAGAGAACATTAATCAGGCTCTTCCAAGACAACGCAATTGAAAGACATGGATAATTGTGGAAGCGAACACAAGTGAATTAAGAGAGGAGAAGAACATCATCTTGTTGTTGGAGTTGTTCAGAAAATTAGCTTCAAGGAGGAATCTCAGGACGGAATGAGATGGAATGGATGACAGTCGACTCACTGGAATGCAAGACTGAGACAACTGCTGCTTTTTAAATAACTTTTAATCAATAGCTAAACCAAAATAATATTCTCTCTTCTCTCTCTTTTTTTTTTTTTTTTT
>NC_069006.1:25195373-25198026 GCF_001194135.2 Octopus bimaculoides
GAGAGAGAGAGAGAGAGAGAGAGAGAGAGAGAGAGAGAGAGAGAGAGAGAGGGGGGGATTAGCCTCAGTTTAGAAGTGTGCATAACGCTATTCAGAAGGTTGTGTTTGCCGGGTGCAGCAGACAAAGTAGCTGTTGTTTGAACGAAAACACATTAAATGTGTGTTTGATGCATGTATATTGTATAATGTGTTTGACGAGTGTGCACAAATGTTTGATGAGAGTATAGTAACTTTTGTTTGATGGATATATATCAGTGGCTCTCAATCAGGTTTCGTATAGGATTTTGGGGGCTCCATGCAAGCGAAATAGTAAATTGGAGATCCACATGTTGTATTTTAAGGGTCCATGAAATTTTTTACTTTCGATGTATTTTTTTGCAAGAAACTGCCTGGTTTCTTTCTCCAACATTTAACAGAATTTTACATAATTCAGTCCACACAAATGAATGTGTAAAAAAAAAACAAAATAGGAATTTTGAAAGAAGTTTCTATAAAACGAGTTTTTAAACGTCAAATGGCTATGGAGGTCCACCAGAATAAAATAGTAATGAAAGGGGTGCATAGGTAAAGAAAAAAAAAGGGTTGAGAACTCTTGGTATAGATAAAGTAGCTTTCTTTTGTTTGATGTCTGGACACCAATTAATGGTCTCTGTTTATTCCAGGAGGCCAAGTAAGCAGGGAGGCATCAAATCAAAACACAAGTACAAGAGTTGATTTGAGCAGCACCTCAGCTGGGTGAGTGAAGAATTAAGAGTGCATCTGAAGAAGAGACAGATTAAGAAGACACTTGGAGACCTTGATGTGAAATAGAGAACATTACAAACCACAGCCACTTTGGAATGCACTTGTCTATCTTGGAGTGAATCAAAATAGTGGCAAGAAAAAAGACATGACAACAGTAACTAGAGAGAGAGAGAAAGAGTAAGAAAAGAAGGTTAACGGCTTCAATCTGTTGATAATGAAGGAGAGTTACTTGCTCCTGGCTTCTTCAGACAGTCTGAATGGATAAACTGTTTAAATAGATATTGATAACAGAGCCAAGCTTCTTCGAAGATTAGCCTTGTGTTTAATTAAATCAGTAGAGTTATTAATGAGGAAATTAACGTGATCGTAAATGGAAAGTTTACAGATTTAAATGGGAGTAAAAGTAAATGTGGAAAAGGTTAATTGGTGAATGGAAGAAGATAAAGAGATAAAAGTTTGGATGAATATAAACGAAAGATGATTGTGAATTGTCAGTTCAATATTTAGTGAACCTGGGTAAAGTCAGAGGTTCTCAACATGGGTGGTACTGTCCCCAGGGTGGGGGTGCAGTGGGCATACCAAACAGTGTATTAGGCTTTAGGGAGCAGTGAGTGATGAGGTAACAACATAATTAACATACTAAATTTTACCTAAAGTAATAATTATATCCTACATGATGAAACTAGTAAGGGTCATTAAAATAAAATGAGATCTCCTCTCATACCTTCCCTACAATGTCATTCTAAAAACAGTCCCTTCATTGAAACCCCAAAGCCATGAGATGATACATAAAACAATGTGAATAAATAAGCTTTACATTTGACAGCGTAATCTGAATGCTAAAAGGGTTAAAAAGACAGGGTAGGCCCAGCTGGAATGTCTGATTAGAGATGTACTCAACCATTACTGATAGAAGATTATATAGCAACAACAACAACAGAGAAACCCAGAAAAAGGTAACCCGCCCTCCACCCTGGGCTTAACCAAAGACTTTAGCTGAGGCAGCACCACCATCAGCACACATGCCACTCTCGTCTCCCTTCAAAATGCAACGGCAGTGTTTTACTTTCATGGTGTAAAATATGCTTTAATTCAAAGAGCCGTACGGCAATTTCCAGTGAAAACAGAGTAAATACCATAAAAGGAAATATTGAAAAGCCAACACCACAACAAAGAGAGAGAGGGAGAATAAAATGGAGGCACTTAAAGAGAGAGTAATCTAGAAAACTCATCAGTTTATGGAGTGAAACATGCAATATGGTGAAATTATATTTCATAAGTTCTGAAATATTGTGGTGTATACAATAAATATGGAAGAGACACAGAAAGAGAGAGAGAGAGAGAGAGAGAGAGAGAGAGAGAGAGAGAGAGAGAGATAAATAGATAGATATGAAGAGAGAGAGAGGTGGAGGGAAGCTAGAGAGGATGGGGGGAGGGGAGAAGTTTTATGGAGTTTGCTGAAAGTTAAATGTTCACTGCTCTTTTATCACTGCATGTGTTCCCCTTTATGTCAGAGATATCAAGATAATAATTTAACACTTGCCAGGTTTGTTCAGGCATAATTGCACCGACAGTTGCAAAGAACGCCAGTTATCCTGACACTGCAGGTGCTACACACGTATACACACATGCACACATGCAAACGCAAGCAGGCAAGCACACAGAGTGGATGTTGGAAGGGCTATAATTCACTGCTGCCCTCAATATAGCTCCACATGAAGTCTAGCAGAGTTGACAGTGTCAGTGGGGGCATGTCAAGAAGGTTATGTAATAACAGAGAGAAATCTTACATCCAGGTAATCTTAAATCTCCCTTTCATGTAACATACATACATTGCATATATATATATGTGTATATATGTTTGTGTGTGTGTGTGTGTGTGTGTGTGTGTGTGTGTGTGTGTGTGTGT
>NC_069006.1:25198036-25198295 GCF_001194135.2 Octopus bimaculoides
GTGTGTGTGTGTGTATATGTGTGTGTGTGTGTGTGTGTATATATAGATATATGTATATATATTTATACACACACAAACATATACATCATATACATATATATACATACACATTCTATACATATATATATATACACACACATATATATACAAATACACATATGCATACTCACATTTATATATACAAATACATATATAATTATACACACACACACACATATATATATATATATATATATATATATATATATATATATATATA
>NC_069006.1:25199090-25210193 GCF_001194135.2 Octopus bimaculoides
TTTAAAGCTAAAAAACTCATCCATCAAATGAGACAAGATCGGAAGAAAAAAAAAACCCAAGTTGGACACAAAAACTGCTCATTATAATTTTGAAGTTCTTTAAAGTGTGACCAGGTCGTAGGTGTATCTGGGATAACATTCACTATAAAAAGGAACAAAGGAGTGACTTTAATAGAGTGTGTGTTTACTAAATCACAGAGATGACCCCTGCCAAAATACCAGAGAATACGCTTCAGTACATGACTTTTAGATTAAAACCCTTTGCTAGGATATGGACATGGAACTGAAAAATCAAAAACTTCGGTCAGATCAGTAATGGACTTAAAAACTGAAAATGAAATATCAACTTCATTATTTGCTGCCGTCGGAAAACCAACATTCGACAACTTCATAGAAAAAGCTTTGAACCTCGTTTAAAATTTAATTGCATACTTATATAATTCAACTGCTTTTGGACACATGTACAAATGTGCTCGAGTATAAAGTCAGACACATATTTAGTGACATAAAATCATTTTATAGTCTTTAGTTATAAAACCTGTTCTATAGAGATGAAGGGAACATTATTTCACAATTTAAAATGTTTTGAAGTATACAACCGAAATCACCACAGTCAAAATATTATACCAATAAGGAAGAATTGAAATAAAACAAGGTCCAAGCAATGAACACACCTAACTATTCGAGTCTTTAGCATTTAAACCAGTCTTACGCAGCCCAAATATTCTATTAGTTTTATGTTCAAACCAGCCAGATCCAGCCTCTCACACCAACCCAACACTGTTATTCTAAAAATAAACAATCCCATCATTGAAATCTCAAAGTTACGAGATAATGTAGGATTAATTGAAAACAATTACAATGTGAATAAATAAGGATTACATTTGACAGAATAAATCTGAATGCTGGTAGGTCTAAAACATCAGCTTAGCAGAAGATCTTTCTCTCTTTTTCTTTTTCAAAATCTCTCCAAATTCTTGATTAGTTTCAAAATTAATTAACACACACCAAAAGTAAATTTCCATAGCAAGAAATCTTGTTACAAGACTGGAGAAAGACTAGCCTCCTAAACGGAATGCTCAAAACCATGATTTGCAGACAATACCAAACTAAGGAGATATGCACACATTTAAGTGACTGATTCCTCATAACTGAACAACCTCAGGAATTTATTTACACATGAAGCAAAACATTCCAATAAAACCAAAAAAATGCAATCGAGTTCAACATTGAAACAATAATGGCTCGTTTTAGGAAGTGAAGCTAACAAACCAACAATTAATAGCTTAGAACACAAGACCCGTCTTTTAATATGTTTGCACCATGAGTTTGGAGACGTAACATGGTAATTTCAAAGAAATATCTATCTGTACTTCAGAGAAATATTGTCTCTCTCTTTCAAAGAAAGAATTTCAACAAATGAGATTTCAATAAAACAGAACGAAGAAAATAATAAGAGACAAAATTAAAGCTATACCACTTCACCGCCATTAAAAATAAATCTAAACACTGTATTTACATATGACGTTGCTCCGCCGAAATGTTTTCATAAACCAAAATCTTTAAAGTAATCCGTTAGATCAAAACTGAATTAATTCCTCTCGTGGTATGACAAAAAAAAAATAATAATAATAATAATAATAATAAATAAAAAAAAACCTACATACACACATGAAGAACATTACATCTAAGTGTGTGTGTATATACATACGACTGTATTTCTATGTGTGTATATGTATGTATGTATGTATGTATGTATGTACATACACATGTATATATGAGGCAGAGAGCAATTGAGAGAAGGAGAAAGCAAGCAAGAGAAAGAGAGAATGGAAGACAGAGCAACCAAGAAAGAGGGAGAGAGACAGATAGATAGGGAAAGAGGGAGAGGGAGAGAGAGGGAGATAAATAGATAGATTGATAGATAATGGGTAACAATTTGTACAATATGAATAAATATCAAAGTAAAAATGTAGTGAAAGAACCGAAATAGATAAAACGCTAAAAGGAGCAAATAAATCTTTGTAGTATATTCTGAATCATTCAGCTCAATCAATAAACTATTGGAGACCAAAGCCGAGTCTCAAAGACTATCAAAGACATGGCAATCTTCGATTTACAACATAAAAATAAAATGCCTGTAGGAAATAGAAAACATTAAGATATTTTATAAGGCTACACACGAACAGAACTGTATACGTGAGAGTGTGTGTACGTATGTAAGTGTGTGTGTGTATGTATGTATGTGAAGGTATATGTATGTGAAAGTGTACGTATGTATGTATCTATGTGTTAGTCTGTGTGTGTGTGTGTGTGTGAATAGACATTTACTCAGGAGGTTGTTACACAAATAAATACACATTTCCATTCGACAGAATGCTTTACAACACCATGTTTGAGAGAAGTTCTTCCAAAATGGAGATGAAATAATATTTAAAGTTACCACAGAGAGAGAGAGAGAGAGAGAGACCAACGACTTGGGGTTTTGAGTCAGCAAAGATGTACGATAGAGTTACTACCACTATAAAATGGCGCTGGCTCTGATTAACACGACCATGACCACTGATATTGTAATGATGGGGTATTTATGGCAGAATGAGTGTCTCAGGGAAAATAAAACCGAACACAAGTTAAAGACAGAATGGTTGATTCTATATGTGTGTGTGTGTGTGTGTGTGTGTGTGTGTATTGGCATAAAGTGATGGTGTAGTGGTTAGAGTGTTGCACTTATAGTCTGATGGGTTCAATCCCTCGAGCAGGCAGCATGCTGTGTTCTTGCGCAAATTACTTCGTTTTATGTCAGTCCAGTCCACTCACCTGTAAATGAATGTCCCGGCGACAGGATACCCATTCTGATCAGGGAGAATGTTGGCTTGCAAGTCTAGCCAGCAGGGTGGCATAAAGCCACCAAACCCTCTCAAATATTCACCCTCAACTTAGTACAGAAGCCGTGCCAAAGCTGCCAGCATATGGCCTAGACCTAGCGCCCTCAGATTATTTCTTGTTCCCTTCCATAGCTCACTTCCTGTGTTCATAATGTTTTGTCAACCAAGAGGAGGTGGAAGATACAAGAACTGGCAGAAAGGGATCTTCAGACGATGCAACACGATGGCCTCTTCTTTGAATCCTTGGCTGCTTTTGGTGTAACTTGACAAATAAAGCAAATAACTTACCGAAATATTGCCAAACTTTTGATTCAACACAATAATAACTAACTATAGCCACAGACAGGAAAGTGATGTAGCAGCAACTGGGTGAGATTTATCAATAGAATTGAAAGGAAGGGGTGATGTACAGATTTGACCAAAACACATGAAATGTAATTAAATCTTTTAATTATTACCTCCAGCAAGATATGTTTTTTTAAAAACGGGGGGGGGGGGAATAAACTATGTCTGAATCTGCTGGTGGAGTTCAATGAGAGAGGAGAAAGGTTGAAAGATGGGTGGCATCTAGTAATGAAAATATTAGCTAATTTCCTACAGGCTGTCAGGTAATTATTAAGTAAACAACCAGTTTACTAGCAAGGTCGGCTATCTCTATTAAGAAATTCACACAAGAGGTATTCACGAGGTTGATGTATCTGTAGATGATAAGATTGTAATGCACCAGCGTTCGGCTTCTACAAATTGCATTTGAGGGTTTGGGAGTGGAAGAAATTCTTCATAAATCTAGCAGTCTTGTCTACAGGTGTAAACCAGTCAGGTTTTTCAGATACGAAAGGAGTGTAATTCCTACTTTGATTTCAGAAATAACATGTTGTAAATTTTAGAGATAAATCAGCAAAGGTGTGCAGATGGAAGAGGAACAAGATAAACTTCACAGGTAAAACTGTTAACTCTTTTCATATTAACACACCTGAGACCAACCCTTGTTCTATGATACACATTTCCTGTTTTAACCCTTTAGCGTTCAGATTACTCTGTCAAATGGATTATCTCATGGATTATCTCATAGTTTCAAAGCTTTCAATGATGTGATTATTTATTTTTAGAATGACATTGTAGGAGAGGTGTGAGATGCCAGATCTGGCCAGTGTGAACATAAAACAGAATATTTGGGCTGGGTATAGCTGAATACAGAATACTTAAGGGTCAAGGGGCTCTAAATTAAAAGAATCCATTAAATATACCTGTAAGCTTCCAAAATGACAAACGTTTCTTTTACTAAATTCTTTGCTGTTTTCAAAATGAATAGCAACAAAGGCAAATATGACAACAAAAAGGGTAAAATCAAAACTGAGAGAGGATTCCTCTAAATTCACCGAAGACCAGAGAGAGAGAAGCGTAAATAGTCAGCTTGGAGACGGAAGTAAATGTGACCTTTAAAGAATGGTAAAAAAAAAAGGGAAAACGTTATGACAGTTGGTTTTAAATGAGGGCAGACTACAATGTGTGAGTGTGTGTGTGTGTGTGTGACCTGACGTTGCTATATGGAGTGCAAAAAAGTGAGACAAACTATTCATGAAGGATCAGAGGCCATGTCTAAGTATAATTGAAGAGAATCTGTGTGAATGGAGGATGGCGGAGGCGATTGTTTACAACTGCGACGACCACCACATCCTTTCAAGAGAATCACAAAGTAATTGGAGGAAATAAGCCGTAACTTAGCAAAGAGATGCTCTGATATTTTAACATTTCGGTTGAAAGCCTAAACATTAAGGTTGATTCAAAGACAAAAAAAAAAAACATCAACGTTGAAATTGGTGAGATTTCTGAGTTTATAGGTTAACAAGGGAGATGAAGAGCGGAGGATGTTAGTAGAAAGATGTCAAATTGAAGGAAATTTCAGCGACAACTAAAGAGGCAGGCAGGTAAATACAGCAAAAACAATCCAATTTATTCAAAACTCTATCGGCGTTGTTGTTTAACATCAGCATCACCTCTTTTACACTTCCACACATTGCTGTGTATTACGATCAACAATAATGGTATTTTTAGATCACTTTAACAGGCAAATTGTGGTGCCCACCCTGCACAGAAAATGATATCACTAGCAGGGCTGTGGAGTCGGGGCCGAAGTCGTAGAGTCAGAAACAATTAAGGGGTGGCTGGAGTCGGTAAAACTATACTGACTCTGACTCGCAATATTTCACATTTACATTTTACATTACATAATATATATATATTTACAAAACTAAAATTAAGGAACGGACATGCTTTGGTAAATTAATTTGCTGGCGGGAGAGGAGAAGGAACAAAGTTCAGCAACAGTGAGGGAGAGGAGGAGGGAAGAGAAGTTCCGTGGAAAACATGAAATCCATATGGTGAATGAATGAAGGCAGGAAAGTGGAAGGGGGCTTTATAGTCAAGGGAGATAATATGTCAGTCTTTATATGTGTACAAGTGACATGTATGGGGGTGAGAGACACATAGGGGTGTGTGTGTGAGAGAGATGTGTATGTGTGTGAAATGAGTACATGAAATGTGTGAGATGTATGGGTGTGGATGGGAGAGAATACGAGATAGAAGAAAGAGAGGAAGGCATGTGTGTGTGTGTGTGTGTGTGTGTGAGTGACAGAGAATATGCTTATGTAGGGCAATGTGTGTACAGATATATCAGTGAATGACTGAGTGGAAATATGTGTGTGTGTGTGTGTGTGGTGTGTGTGTGCATACAGCAGTGTAGGTACTGTGAACAAGGCATTGTGCGTATGTGTGTGTGTGTGTGTGTGAGCCGAGCAGGTTAGGTGGAGAAGAAGTGTTACTAAATGAAAACATGGCAATGATTAATTCCAGCTGGGAGAACAGATTGGCTGATACTCGGGGAGCAAAAAGGAGGCAGTTGATCCACAGTGGAAAGTGACACTCCAGATGGAGACAGTCAGTTACAAACTGGAGCAATCCGGTGCTGTTTATGCAGCACATTTAAAACGTAATTGTTGAAATAATCTGTCTAGCTCTGACTGGTTTGCCCAGTGATTGACAATCCACAAAGTACATTATGTTCTTGGTGGTACAGGTAAAATGGTTGGTGAGACGGAAGGAGAGACGGAAGTGTAAGGTGGTAGGATGGCAAGAGGGAAGATATTTAGTGGTAAGGTAAATTGAGGGCTGAGATGTAGGCAATAGCACTCAATTAAATCAACCCCAGTACACAACTGGTACTTAATTTATCGACCCTGAAAGGATGCAAGGCAAAGTCGACCTCGGTGGGATTTGAACTCAGAATGTAAAGACAAAGGAAATACCACTAAGCATTTCACCCAGCATGCTAACATTTCTGCAAGCTCACCACCTTATAATAATAATAATAATAATAAAAATAATAATAGTATCAACTTTTGGCAAAAGACCAGGCATTTCAGGGGAGGAGACGACAAGTCAATTACACTGACCCCAGCGCTTGTCTGGTACACATTTCATTGACCCAACCACCCACCCGCCCAAAAGAATAAAAGGCAAAGTCAACCACAGCAGCATTTGAACTCATCATAACATACGTAAAAGACAGACAATATGCTGCTAAGCATTTTGCCTGGCGTGCTAACAATTCTGCCAGCTCTCCTCCTACTCCCCCCCCCATCATCATCATCATCATCATCATTATCATTAATAATAATAATAAAATAACAACAGCTCAATTGATAAAAATTTATTGTAATCCAATAAAAGATGAAATGCCTCGCTCCTTAACCTGTTAAGCAGGGTCCTTATTTGATTATATATATATGTAGATATATATAAACTTTTGCATCTAAACCTATCAAGTTTTCGTATATAGCAATAACTGGCCCTGTTTACCATAAAACTGTCGTTAAACTGCAGCACTTCCTTTAAAACCATCATCATCATCATCGACATAAGTCTAACTGGTGCAACACACTTAAGGCTGTGTTGTTAAAAACACTACCGAGAGAATTACATCAAATATGAAAGATAAGTGGATATAAGAGTAATGGCAACCAATTAGGTTGTTGATCTTCTTCTTCTTCTGCCTCCACCTCCCTCTTCTTGAGTGGTGGTGATGGCGATGGTTATATTTATAACCACCACCACTGGCAAGAGTATAAGGAAACAATAGAACATGGGTGGTGGTGGCGGTGGTGATGATGTGAGAGACTAACACGGTGTTATCCCCACCACCACTTCTCTTGTTCTCTCTTTATGGTTACTGAAGCTGCTAGAAATAGCAGTCAAATTTCTCTCAAACCCATACATTACCAATTGTGCGCCAATAGCCTAACCACTAGGCTACTTGCCTTCACAATACATACACTGAGGACTTCCTTACAGTTTCCTTGTACCAAATGCAGTCACAAGGCTCAACCCAGGGCTATAGCAGAAGTCACATGGCCAAAGTGTTGCGCAATGGGACCCAAACCAAAACCCCACAGTTGCAAAACATCTTAAGAACACATATGATACTCCGTTGAGTAGTATGACAAGATCATCATCATCATCATCATCATCATCATCATGTTGGCATCGGTTGGACAGTTTGACAGGAGGAGCAGGAAAGGCCAGGGGACTGAATCAGGCTCCACTGCCTGCTTTGGCATGGTTTTCGCGGCAGGATAGCCTTCCTGGCGCTTACAGAATGAACTGGGTGTTTTGTTATGTGGCACCAATGTGGGCAAGGTCACCAAGAAACTTGTAAGACAAAGATCTTTTGAGAGGGGTGGGGCATTGGAGGGCAGTGGCTTTGTACCATGTGATGAGGGGTTAAAAAGAGGTGTCCTACTGTAGAGGAGATACATGGTTACTCCAAAGAGAGAGAGAGAGAGAGAGAGAGAAATGGTGGTGATATGCCAGGGAAAACTCCCAAGGCATAGCAATGAGAAAATGAACAGGATGGCAGAGCACTGGGTGCATGAATAGGGAATTCATATGAATGCAAAGGGTGAGGGTGCGAATGGAGGAAAACGTAGGGATTGGTGACCCTCCCCCCACACTGGATATAAAGGCGAGGATTGGGGGACGACAACAGGATAGCAATGATAGACTTCATAAAAGCCCCATTGAACCCAAACAGCCAGCAACTATAAAGATTGAGATTTTGATGAAGTTAAGTGTCAAGCCGAGGAGACTACCACTGAAGTGGGCCGAAAAATAGTTAGCAAAGTGAATAAGAAGTGGCTATGAAGAAATATTTGCTTTGAAATAGCCAAAACCCCACCACCACCACCATTGGCCAGATAAATATGTTTGTCCAATGCAAACGCATCCTGCCAAACAACAAAACAATGAAAGACTGCCTAACAAACAGAGGCAGATGTTGTCTAATGCTAATATCGCCATCTCTCTCTCTCTCTCTCCTACACGAGTCCACAATGGGGGTTAGAAACCTAGATTGTTGTTTAACAGACGAATCCAGGAAACTGGTCTTATGAGTCTATATGACACAGATCTGCCATCGTCACTGTCGTCGTCGTCCTCCTCCTCCTCCTCCTCCTGGGTACAATCTCCCCCCAACAAAGTATTCTCAGTCTGAAATATATCAGCCTTTTCCTCTTCTTCACAATCACACCAATCTTTTATATTTTATATTCTATTTCTCCATTTTCCATTTTCCAACTGTCTCCGCTCACTAATTGTCAAAGCAGGCCACTGCCCATTTACATCAGGTCCTAGTGTTTACTCAACATACAACAGGGGGTGTTCTGTTACACAATTACATGCTACAAGCTTCGGTATATTTCATCTGTCCACATTTAAAAAGCTGGTGAATAGAAACCGGCAATGAAGCTATGGATTTCGTTTCAATTAGCCCCTGACATTAAAGACTTCACCAGCAGAAATATTAGCTCGGAGACAATAACATAGGAAGATAGATTTGAAGGTTGCGGATGAGGTGGAGCAGGAAGGGGAAAATTGGTAATGCCAAGATGTCAGGATTTAGAGAGGGGATTTTGGAGAGCCACAGATTCAAAACAAGATTAGAGTAGAACCACTACATGTAAGATTCCCAACGTGTGCGTGTAGTGTGGATACATGTGTATATATATGCACACATACATACACATATATCTATATAGAAACACGTGTGTGTTTGTGTGTATATACATACCTCTAACCAAGAAGTGTGGCTTCGTGGTTAGGGGGATTTGGTTCATAATCATAAGGTCGCAGGTTCAAATACTGGTGAAGTATTGGGTCCTTGAGCAAGACACTTTATTGCTCGTTGCTCCAGTCTACTCAGCTGGCAAAAATGAGTTGTACCAGTAATTCCAAAGGGCCAGCCTTACAACACTCTGTGCCACACTGAATCTCCCCAAGAACTACATTAAGGGTACGTGTGTCTGTGGAGTACTCAGACACTTGCACATTAATTTTACAAGCAGGCTGTTTGGTTTGTCGGATCAACTGGAACTCTTGTTGTTGTAACTGACAGAGTGCCAGTAGAGACAGACAGACAGACAGACAGACAGACAGACACACACACAAGTATACATACATATTCACAGAATTATATACATACAGTTTAACACACACACAGACAGACATATATGTATGTAAGTTCATACATAAAATCTTCTACGATTTCATACAAAGGAAGAGAGAAAAAGAAAAAGGAGAGAAAGAAAAAAGATTGGAACCAGCGCCACATCTCTGAAAGTAATTGATAAAATGACCTGTAGACTAACAGAGAAGAAAGCTTTCTGGCTGAATGGCTGCTGACATTAATTCTATAATAAACGCGATGACTTTCCATAGGCCGTTAATGATATTTGAATAGAATATTTCCTGTCCTCTTTATATATAAATCATATTGAAATTAGCAGCCAGTATCCTGTAAAAGTCGCAATTAACATCTCGAGCCGGTTTGCAGAGAGAAAGAGCTGCAATAAGCACCGACCTGCAGTGAAAGCAGCCATTTACAACTACGATAAACACCAAAACAGTTCTTCAGTTTAGCGGCAGCGGTGTGGGGGAAGGGAGGTGGTGGGGCATAAGCGAGGCGTGTGTGAAATAGTAGCTAATAGATCGATATTTCTTGAAAATATTTTTAGCGTTCTTTCAATGGTCTGAGAAGGTGGAAGAGGAAAAAAAAATAAATAAAATAGAACTGTAATTATTCTTCTCTTTGGTTCTCGTTGGAATACAAGATAAGTCGATCTCTAAGGAAATGGTTTCTGAAGTAGCACAAAGAGAACCGAGTGGAAAGGTAAGTTTACAGCAAATATTTTAAAACAGGGAATAGTTAAATGGGTTTAAGAAAAAGGTCCTTTAACCTTACCCCATACCTTAATACAAGGTCCCAACATAAGACAGGCACACAAAATTTGTACAACTAACCCTAAAAAATTCTTCAAGGTGGTGCCCCAGCATGGCCGCAGTCTCATGACACAAGCAAGTGAAAGATAAAAGATACACACACACACACGCACTCGCATACACACACCCCTCATGGACCTGTGATGCTAATTCTTGGTTCCGCTCTGTGAGGAATAATTCAAATCACTCCATATTCTGGTTCCAAAGAAATTCAAAGAAAAAACAAACTGAAATATTTTCAGATCATTTCCAAGACAAACTTCAATTAGTGCCGTCTTGGGTAAATAGAAGAAGCACTGCAATAACAGCCTGGATGTTTTTCTAAGAGATCAGATAATACAAAAAATGATACAACCACATCAAACAACAAAACTATTTATTTACATTATGTTCACATTTTCTCCTCTCTTTCTCCTAACATTCTCCCCCCCCACCACCACCACCACTATCTCCACTCACAAGACTGTGGTTGGCCAAAGGGTAGAGTAGAAGAGATTTGCACACAGTGCCATGCAGTGGGACTGAATCTGGAACCATGTGGTTGGGAAGCAAGTCTCTTAACCACACAGCCATGTGTGTGTGTGTTTGTGTGTATACACACACACACACATAAACACACATCATCATCATCGTTTAATGTCCATTTTCCATGCTAGCATGGGTTGAACGATTTGACTGAGGACTGGTGAAACCGGATGGCAACACCAGGCTCCAATCTAATTTGGCAGAGTTTCTACAGCTGGATGCCCTTCCTAACGCCAACCACTCAGAGAGTGTAGTGGGTGCTTTTACGTGTCACCCGCACAAGGGCCAGTCAGGCGGTACTGGCAATGGCCACGCTCGAAATGGTGTCTTTTATGTGCCACCCGCACAAGAACCAGTCCAG
>NC_069006.1:25210469-25220857 GCF_001194135.2 Octopus bimaculoides
AAGAGAGAGATGAGTAAAACCAAACTATAGAGTCAATAAAGCTGAGTTTGAGTCAACAGTTTGAGTCTCCTCTCAAGCTGACTAAAAGGGCCACATTATTTTATAGGATTCCTTAAAACACACACACTATGATCGGAACTGGATTAACCATTAAGCAAAATAAGCACATGCTTAGGGCAGCAAAGAAAGGAGTGGGGGGCACCAGAGAAATGGTAAATTGCTTATGGCACAAAAGAAATTACTTTAAACTTGCTAAAATAAACATTATTGAGTGTGCCTTTCCAAATTGCCTTTTGTATATTTTTATCATTAAGGGTCACAAATTGTTCAGCTGAACCTTCATTCTCTCAGTTGAAGTATATTAAAAATCCCATCAGAACACCTATGCAACGAGGCAGGCTGGATGCCTTATCTCTGCTAAGTATAGAAGCAGATGTGTTACACAAGATTAAAAAAAGGAACTGATCAAAGAGTTTGCAATTTTTCAAAAAATAGGAGAAAACTTTTCAAATATAAATAAGATATAAATATACAAAAATAAACATTATTTCCCATTTTTTGTTAGTTTTGTTTCATTTTGAAAAATAGAAATTTATTTCATCGTTTATATTTTGCTTTACATCTATAGGGGGACACCAAAATCTTTCAAGTGTTTAGGGTCCGTACGGGGTCTTAATTTGTCCTTGACTATGACCTTCTATGGAATTCTGAAGACCGAACTTAGTCAACCAAATTCACCCCAGTACTTGACTGGTATTTTATCTTACTAACCTTGTAATAAAGGATGAAAGGCAAAGCTGACCTTAGCGAGATTTGAACTCGGAGCTTAAAGAGCCGGAACAAATACAACACATCATTTTATCCACTACACTAACGACTCTGCCAAAGCACCACCCTCACCTCACTAACAACAACAGCAACAATGACAAGTATAAATATTTAATTTAAAGCCTGACAGCCTTTATTTCTAATTATCAATAAAAGGCAATCACAGTCTGAACCTTTCATTTCGCCAACGTACCGCCAACACTAATTCATTTATGTTGCTAAGCACGGAGCGAATTAGAAATAATGTTTCCATAAAATTACTAGCCACAAGCTCAGAACAATCTTTCGGTAATCTTACAATGTAATTTACAAGACAAAATTCCAAATGTATTGTCTATTAGTGGAAGTATGCTAAAAGGAAGGTGGCTATCATGGAAATTTCTTAATCACATCACGATACCATTCATTAAAATCTATCCGATAATATATATCAACTGATTGAGCGAATCTGAAAACGAACGACAGCAATCTAGCTGACAACAAGCAATGATACTGTAATGGAATAAAAGTTTTAAAGCAATTGAGCCGAAATTTAGCTCTGTATCTCTCTCTAGGTCCGGCCAGGAGAGTTTCGCTCCGGGAGCCATGGACGGCGGAGTCACTAATTTATAGCAATCCATTTTCCTCTCTTTTTTTTTCTTTCTTCACTGTTGGTGATAAAGTGCGGATGCTCAGAAGATATTATGGCTTGTGATAGTCCAATTAACTTCACAAGTAGCCTATTACCACAAGAAAATCATTAAATAATAAAGGTGATATGGAAGGTTTATTTATCAGAGTCCAAAATACTAACAAACTAGTATTTTGTTGATCCATCAATATATATAGTGTATATATCATATATCTCTGCATATATATATATATATATATATATGTACACACACACTTATACATGCATCTCTGTGTATATGACATCACCCATAAATGATGTCATTTAACAGACTTTTGGTCAGAAGCTATGACAAACTAACGGTTTGGTATTCCGTGTTAAAATATGACCAATTTCAACAGAACTGATAGAATCTCACTTATCTGCTAAGTATTTTCTGTTGCTGGCAGCCAGCCTGCAGGACTATTACGTTAGTACCGAGCTACTGCTGTCAGCCAGGGGAAACGGTTAATTCTGAAGAAATCTCTTCTAAAGCTCTGCACTATATCTATCAACACTTCCTGATTTGATAGAACGGTACCGACATAAATGTCAAGTAAATGGTATCATGGAGAAAAGCAATTTCTGTGGTAATAAAAGAAAAAGATGCTCAACGCCGACCATTGTAACCGATTGAGTTTGTTTTATGACTTTTAGGCCTTATTCATTGGAGATAATAAGATTTGCAACCAATCGTGCTTTTATGAGTGATTTTAGACTATTTATTCGAGCAATAAAAATTTATCAGCAGACATCTCCAGATGACTTCACTTTTTATCTGATATACAGACAAATCTGAAATTATTATATCTACAAGAAGAATGCAGGCTTTCAACAGAAAGATGAATGAATGCATTAAAAGAAGAAGAAGAAAAAAGCACTTCCCCCACTAAAACCGCTATTACCTCCACCGCCACCCTGAATATCAATATCAATATCAAAGATGGTCGTACCAAGAGAAATAAATTCTTAAAACTTAAAAACACTAAAAATGATTCTGTGGAAATAAATATATAATTTATGGATCAAAAGGTTGAACAGAGTTGAGTTATTCACGGAGAGGCCCCACCGCCGATGGTGTTGGACTCAGACTACAAAAACGGTCTTAAAAGTTTCCGACAAATTATGCCAGTTCATAAATCAGAATGTTTTTTCTTATTCAGAGTCAACGCCATGTTTCGTCATCTTCAAATTGAAACAAAATGTCTAGGTAGCAAAAACAAGACATCAAAGCAATGGTGTAGCAGCAGAAGCAGCAGCAGTAGTAGTAGTAGTATGGGGGCATCTGCTGTAACAGCGTGTTGCTGCATCTTACTACTCTGCACGGACCCTACATCAAAAATATATTATTATTAAGAAACCTTGCCAGATCGGACTGGAGCCTGGTGTAGCCTTCTGAATCACCAGCCGTCAGTCAAACAATCCAACCCATGCCAGCATGGAAAGCGGACGTTAAACGATGATGATGATGATGATGATGATTATGGTTGGATTCAGGCAAAGTGAGACTGGCACACATTAGAAATAGGTAATAAACTGGTTAAGAAGCCAAATTCGGATAAAGTCCAGCGGATACTGTTTTAGTTTTGTTCCAGATTCATTGAAAAAGAGAAACCTTATTGATTCGGAATCAATACGAGAAGGAGAGAAAAGATTGACTCCAACAAACTGTCACTGCAGATGCATCAAATATCAATAAATAAAAACGTTCAGTAAATAGTAAGCTTTTAAATCATGGAACCTGAATGAGAGCAAATTATACACACATGCACACACAGATATATACATACAGATACATATATACATATACAAACACAGATATATACACAGGCACATATATAGATACATATACAAATATATACGTATACACACAGATACATATAGACACACATGTACACACACACACACATGCATATATATATACATGTACACATATACAATTGAAAATTATACAAAAAGCATATATTTATATCCATACATATATGTGTATGCACACAAACACACAATAACAGAAAATCCAAGACTTGGATAGCAGGGAAAACTGAAGAATTCACAGCAGGAAATTGGTTGGCATTGAAAACTGAAGAATTTACGGGAATTCATTCATTCGTTCATTTAACATTCTTTTATTTATTCATTCATTTTTTTTTCCAAGCGAGCATGGGGTTAGATGGAAAATGATTTAAAGCAAGATTTGATAGCAGGATGCTCTTCCTGTCACCAACTCTTATCTATTTTTCAACTGAGGTTTTTTTTTCTTTTTGTATTCCACAGGTCTTTGAAAGTGCAGAAATATCACTTCCAGCACTGCTTTGCACTTTTAGGCATTGGAGAGGCACTTCCTCAGACTTGCATCAAAGGCGTGTTATTACACACAATGTGCTTCTTTCAGTTTCCATCTACCAAATCCACTCACAAATCTTTGATCGGCCCGAGGCTATAGTAGAAGACACTTGCCCAAGGTGCCATGCAGTGGGACTGAACCTGGAACCATGTGATTGAGAAACAAGCTTCTTACTACACAGCCACACCTGCACCAAGGGGAATATTTTTCATAACAGAAAATTAATAAAGGTGTTGTAATTATTATTATTCTTTTTTAATAAAAGTATCTGAATACCAATAAAACAAAGAAGAGCATTTTTTTTGTTTTATTTTTTGTTTATTCCATTTTAAATTTGTCACCAAGTAATTTTGAAAGCTAAAATAGCTGGGCTGCTACATAAATTGGCCTAATTGTCTTATAAAAGGTTAATTAATAAATAGTCCACATTTCATAACAACAAAATTGGAGAATGAAGAGAAGAATTTTCTGCCAATTAATCTAATTTTATTATATTATTATCAAACAACAGTTGTAGTAAAATTAGTAGCAGCAGCAGCAGCAGCAGCAGCAGCAGCGATTAACTTCAAAGTCAAAATCATCTGCCTACATACACACATATACGTATGTGTGATATATATATATACACACACATACACATTTATTAGGCTTTTTACGTTTAGCAAAACAACAATGACAATTAATGAATCTGTTCTGAAGACAATTTAAAGTTATTAACAACGAATGTGTTAAATCAACTTAAATAAACATGTAAGTCTCTTATTTTGCAAACGTCCTAATTAATGACATCAATTAATCGATTGTTAACCCTAATGACTTTAGAGGGAAGGCAAATGGATGCTGCAGCATCTGTGATGCCTTTTATACAATAATGATAACCAACCAAAGACAAGCATGCACCTGGCCACCTACATTGGAGCGAGAGAACAACAACTGTTTAGATAAACCCTGAAATATGACAGGTACTAATTTATCAATGATCCAAGGATGAATGATGATGATGTTGGCTTTAGCTGGATCTGCTACCTACAACAACCCTTTTACAATAACTGTTACTAGCGCAAGTACAAGGGGCTGCAGGGATGGGTACCCCTGATCCCAGTAACTGACTCGTTCCTTATTTTTACCGACCCTGGCAGGATAAAAGGTAAAGTCAGCACTGGAAATATTTCTTTATTGCCCACAAGGGGCTAAACATAGAGGGGACAAACAAGGACAGACAAAGGGATTGAGTCAATTACATCAACCCCAGTGCATAACTGGTACTTATTTAATCGACCCCGAAAGGATGAAAGGCAAAGTGGACCTCGGTGGAATTTGAACTCAGAACATAACAGCAGACGAAATACTACTAAGCATTTCACCTGGCATGCTAACGATTCTGCCAGCTCACCACTGGAATAAATATTGCAACGGTTTTTGCAGTGATGGTGGTGCCTATGACAACAGGTATTGTTTTAGTCTTCAGGTTCCACATTTTGCTAATTTCTATTTCAAGATCTTTATACTTGCTCAGTTTTTGGTAGATATTATTATTATTATTATTATTATTATGGTAGATATTATTATTATTATTATTATTATTATTATTATTATTATTATTTGCCATCATCATCATCATTATCATTTATTGTTACTATTTCACAGAGACATCAAGTCACCAGTTTCAGCATTTCAATGTTCTAATTAATAATTTTATTGGTTCGATCGTTACAAACATTACATGGATCGTTAGTTTAGGCATAAATAGCAAAAGCAAAAAGACAAAACCATTCCTGGAAAGGAAAGAAAACTAAGAGAAAAATAAAAAAGAGAGAGAGAGAGAGAGAGAGAGAGAGAGAGAGAGAGAGAAAGAAAGAGAGATTGTAGAAATGTTAAAATTGATTTCGAATAACACAAAAATTATTATGGAACTTTGGAATCAATTTGAGTTAATAATCGCAAAATGAAAGAATGGTTTCTCAGAAAGCTCCCAAGACAATTTGTCAGTGAAGAAATATCTTATCAAAACTACAGCGAATGGAGCTAAAAATGCCGGCTGTTTGTCAAATCATTGAAAACGAAGATGGATGAAAACGAAGGAGAAGAACAAAGTGAGTGCTTAGGGAATATGCGATGCCAGTCATATCGGAAATGGATCTACTGCTGCAGTGGTAATATTCTACAGCTCACATTATCTAAAAGAGCATTGTTTCTTTTTGTTCATCGATGAAGTTTAGGAATAATTCCTTCCAGAAACAGCAGATTTATCCATCTATGAGAAGCTACACTTGTACAGAAACCAACAGAGGAGCATCTACATGGTGAACCTGCTAGAAATAGCAGCCAAATTATTTTCCACTGTCTTTAAAAAACAAAAAACAAAAAGCTAGTTTTTACTCGTTTGCTTCATTCATCAGATTACGGCCATGCTGGAGCACCACCTTGAAGGGTTTTAATATCAGTCCTTTTTTTAAATCTAGTACTTATGTCAGTGACCTAAATTAAAACCTTCCATCAAAGTTTCATGTTAATTTATATTACAGACACCAGCATAATAACAACAAAGTTATTTTAATAAATTCTTTGTCATTTTCAAAAGTAATTGCAACAAAAGGCAGTATATATTCCAACAGAAACATGGCAACAAAAAGGGTTCAAGAGCAACATTTCCACTCTCCACACGACCGGCCATTTTGCCTGCTTTTGTTCCTGTTGTAAGAGACACACAGAGCCACGTTTAATCTAATCGACTACAGCCGCCATACTGCCTTACTACGGAGGAGGACCGTAGTACTGTTGTCGTCTGGTCTCTCGTCAGTGATTCAATGAACATGTCTCTGAATAATCAGAGTCTAACACTCACTCTCTCCGGATACTTTTATTTCTTTTGTTAACAATCAACTACATGTTCCAAACATCTGGCTGGATAGTACCCCCCTCCTCCATCAGTAATGTTGCTCTAGCCATCATCAAATGGCTGTTTCCATTCTTAACATCACTCTAAAAGAGACAGTTTTCTTTGATTGAAAGCACACTTTGCCCTTTCTCCCCCCCCACACACACACACACATTCCAACTATTTTTTTTTCTCAGAGACTTTTTTATTTTAATTTTATTATTTTCTTTCTTTTTCTTTTCCTTCGGTCAGGTCACGTACCAATCGTACCAATCGTAGTTTAGCCACATCTCTTTAGTCATTCATAACCTCAGCTGCAAACAGTGCCAAGCTGGAGAAAATGTCAGAGCAAATTGCCACCAAATACCAACAAATTAACAGAGAAATGGGAGACAGCTTATTTACAAACCACCACATCCTCTGATGCTAAAACGATTTGGGGAACTGCGCCTGTTGTGGTGCTGCTCTCATTCAGTTCTTCATTCCTTTCCTCTCACACAGATTTACTCTCATCAGAACGTCAATGCATAACTTTATAGAAATCATAAGACACGAGTTTCAGACACAACAGCTCAACCCTTTAGAATGCAGATTCTTCTGTCAACTGTAATGCTTATTTATTCAGATTGCTTTTAATCAATCCTGCATCATCTTGCAGATTCAAGAGGCAAGGTGGCTGAGCTCCTTTCGAGCAGGCCTCACGGAGGCAAGATGGCCGAGTTCCTTTCGAGTGTTGGGCCTCACGGAAGCAATGACCAAGACCTTTGGCATTATGTCATGCTTGAGAAGAAGAAGACCCATCAAGCCGAGCAAAACTGCAGCCATGGCAGATACCAGTGACAAGCAAATGGCACCTGTGCAGGTGGCACATAAAAGCACCCATTCCACTCTCAAAGTGGTTGGTGTCAGGAAAGGCATCCAGCCGTAGAAGCCATGCCAAATCAGATTGGAACCTGGTGCAGCTCCCCAGTCAACTAGTCTTCAGTCAAATTGTCCAATCCATGCCAGCATGGAAAACAGATGTTAACTGATGATGATGATGAAAAACTTTGATCAACTGAAATTATCCTCCTGGTAATTAATGAAGGAAAACTCCCTATAGGGATAAACATCAAAGGACATGACTCTAATAAGGTCTGCTGATTGAAATTTAGATGGAAATATAGACAATGCAGATTGGAGAGGGTCTGGATTAAGACTTAACTTGTATGAGACCGTACCAGAAAGGGGAACATCAGTAGAGCCAGTATTGAAACACATGATATCACAAGAACCATACTAACCTTCTTTACATTCATTTCAGAGGAAATGAAGGTAATGTAAGGGAGAAAACTCTAATCCTTACTGCTATCATTCATTTCTGTTCTGCAACAGAATCCTTACAGCAGGGGGGTGGAATAACTTGGAAATTTTCCAACAAGACTTTTATAAAGTTGAGACAACTGATGTTAAGCGTAAGTTTTTTTTCATGAATATTAAGAAAGTGAGGAAACAAGACACTGATTCTGGACAAACCATCAATGGAAGCAAAGAGTCGGGAGCAAAGTAACCGTAGTAAGAAAAGAAAGGTTGACAACATCAATACTGAGTAAATAAATAAAACTGGTGATGGCAACACATAGTAGGTGGATGAGATATCAGTCAAGAGAGAATTTACAAGGAAAAACACAAACAATATCAACAACAAAAATTCCGGGCTTTAGAAAACAACATTGAAACCAAACCTAATCACAAAGAAAAGGGAGTTAAAATAAGGAGGGGAAACCATTTTTGTTTTTCCTTTTTATCCCCCCACCCCCATCACCACTCCTTGAGCTTTCTCGGTTTACATGTCTTCAATGTAACCTAAATGGATTGAGAAATTGTTGTAAAACAGTGAAAAATTCAATTTGAAGTTTCTGGTAGTTAAGAAGAAGCTGAAAGAGAAGTCTGTAGTCGGATCCAATTCATCAAAGAGGAAATAGGGTTGAGTGAGGAGAGGCGGGGGGGGGGTAGGAGTTAATTAACAGAGAGAGCGAAACCACAAGGAGTTGAGAAGCAACACAAGGCAAACATCAGTGAAAAGTTAGCTTTTTAACACATGGATCACACAGCAAGAGAAGCAGCAAATAGCTCCTTCCTGAAGTAATTAGCAGCTAATCAAAGAATGGGGTTCATGAGTCTGAAAGAATTCGGTGGGCACACATCAACACACACACACACACGCACGTGCATACACACATGAATATATATATATGTATATATGCATTTGTAATATATTCATATATATATATGCATGCCTATATATACACACATATAATATGCATGCATATATACACACATATATACATATAAACATACACACAACATATCTATGGATGTGCATACACACACTTGGAATCTGTAAGACGATCTTCCAGCCCAATTCTCAAAAGGATTATTCCTGATTGCAGCAGCGACTGTCTTGGAGTAAATTGTTAATGCTGCCAGTAGAAAAATCTTATTAGCTTACATTACAAGTAACGAGGGTATCTGGTTATGTTTTTATCAAGCAGAGGGGAGGAAAGATTTGTATTGACACGTACACGAGCTTGTTACATTAAAACATCACCGTTGACGACCAGTTAGCACAAGGGAACCATAAAATACGTCTCGCTACATTCTCTAACATCTCCTCAAAGAAATGAACCACACACTGCAGGCTTATAGTGCTGCCACCACCACCACTGGTTTTGCATCCAATTTTCTCATTCTGGCATAGGTTGGACAAAACATATTGCTGAAGTATTTTGCAGCTGGATGCCCTTCCTGACTCCCACACTTGTTGAGGATGTCATCATTGCTTTGCTATCAGATCCATGCATAAAGCTTTAGTTGGCTTGACACTATAGTAGAAGACATTTGCCCAAGGTGCCCATGCAATGGGACTGAACCTGGAACCATGTGGTTGGGAAGCAAGCTTCTTACCACACAGCCACTCCTGCATTTTATAAAATCATATTACTAGGAATTGTATAAAAAAAGAAAAATTAAAATATTTTGTGGATTGTAGTAGATGACGACAGTGATGATGATTGAACTGGGTGGGAGAGAGAGAGAGAGAGAGATTTATAAGCACTTTTATACTGCTGAAGACTATGTCATTGGGAAACTACTGTGAAACATTATAAAACACTGAATGTTTCTGCTACAAAAGGTTCAAAAGGGGATCTGTTGGAGGGTTGCTTCTTTCACCTGACTGGCAACAAAGCCTTACTTTTTTTTTGTTGTTGTAGAGGGGACGATTATCTGTCATGCAGAGAAAAAGTCTCGGGTGTGAATGTTAGCTAAGTCTGTCCACATTTCCATATCGGAAACACCATGGCGAACTCGTTTGGCGGAGGTGGATGGGAACAGTGTAACAATAATTACAACATTATGCAGAAAACGATTAGTGATTTTTAATGACTAACCCCTACCAGTACCACCCCCCACCCCTCGTTAAACCAATATAGCGTATAATCAATAAAGCAACACTGATGATATTATATATATATATATATATATATATATATATATAATCATCATCTTTTGACTAATTGGTAGGTTGTACCATGCTAACAGCAGAACGAGTGGTTCAATGCTGGTTTAGGGAGGGGATGTTTTTATTGTGTTGTTGTCTTTCGAGACAGACTCCCCCCTGCCCCCAACTCCCGACTGCCAGTGCTGCC
>NC_069006.1:25222023-25227282 GCF_001194135.2 Octopus bimaculoides
CTTCTTTAAGGAGAAATATCAGTTCTGCTAGAAGACAACACTCAGTCATCAAACTTCCTCCATCACCACCGCCACCATCATCATTACAACCACTACCATCACCACCACCACCACCACCACCACCACCACCACAAACATGAACACCAAGCCACCATCTCCTTCCTCCTCCTCCTCGTCTTAAATAAATATACACACGATTGGAGAATTTGCACAGCTTTCCAATGATATCAGCAGTACACATACACAACAACAACAACAACACTAATAATAACAATAATAATCACCATGAAGAGCTTCTGCCAGAGAGCCAGGCTGCTGCTGCTGCTGCTTAGAATTGTTTCAAACATTTCGGTTGGAAAAAAAATTCTTCAACAATCATGGAAAATTTTGAAAAGCGAAACACACAGCCATCAAGTCTAAATAATTGTTACTGATATTTAAAAATAATAAAAAAAAAAAGAGCAGAAGTAAAGTAGTGGTGGTGGTGGTGGTGGCAGTGTATAAAATATAGTTTTGCAGATAATTTGATTGAAAGTGTTCAAGAATCAACTCTTGGTTTGGGGCCATGGTGATCTATTATTTAATTTAATAACGACTAAGCGATGCTAATGTTTGAAATTTTGGTCGATGAAGCCAACATTCTCTCCTAATTGGCACCACCCACAAGTTTATCAGTTTGTTAGTCATTAATTAGTCGTGAAGTAGGCGTCAGGGATGACTGGCGATTGATTTATGAAAACCATTATATTCTTCGTTAACAACTGGAATCGCATCGGTTTCGTTACGTGATGATGATGTGAAAATATGCAGAGATGCAATACGAAGCCCAAAGATGGTTTTAATATAGTCGACAGACTGAAGGAATATGAAGACAACAATGAAACATGGCAGCAGAAATAAGCAAACATAAAAAGCAATTAAAACCTAATTACTCCACTCCACACCCTATCAATTAGAAAAGATAATTTTAGAAGTTCTCCTCCATTTTCCTCTTGTTTATTCAATCGATGAAATACGCTGCTATTTAAACACTTTACATCCATCTCGAATTACAGGGTCAGCATACAGCCTCACTCAACTCCACTTAAAACAGACAAACCAACACGGAAGAAGCATCTATGTGGTTATTCCAATGTGCTAGACATAGCAGCAGAAATACTGGGCAGTTGTGAAGTTGGGGACATAAATACACCAGCATCAGTTGTCAAGTGATGGGGGGGGGGACAAACAGATACACACATACATATATACACATTTCTATATACATAAAAATACACACATACACACGTGCACACGCATACACATATATACATACACACAGCAGGCTTCTTTCAGTTTCCATCTATCAAATCCATTCACAAGGCCTTGGTTGGCTAAAGGCTGTAGTAGAAGACACTTGCCCAAGGTGCCACTCAGTGAGACTGAACTCAGAACCATGTGGTTGGGAAGCAAGCTTCTTAACACAGAGCCACACCTGCACCTCCACACAGCCACACACACACACAAAGCAAGCATAAGAATGTGGTCTCTAGTAAATCCCTGACCCATTCCTAAGAAGTGGGCAGGTGTTTTAATGGAATGATGCCACGGAAATTAGCATCAGAAAGAGGAGAGAAGAGCTAGTAACCACCTGAATAGACAGGGAGATGATGATAGCCAAGTTACAAGCATTCAACAGTCAGTTATCAGATCTGAAGCATTGTTTGGTTGGAGATTCCAACTTCAATGGCTCTCCAGGTTTTCACCGTTCAACAGGTTAATAGCAAAACTGACAGAGCAAATACAGGCTGCAGAGAGATTGTGATTGCTGATGATGAGGGCTGGAAGCAAAATAGTAATGATATACACCCAAAGCTTATCATATCTCATATCTTTTTGTTTCAGCCATTAGACTGCGGCCATGCTGGGGCATTGTTTGAAGGATTTTTAGCTAAACAAATTTAACTGTGGTAATTATGTTTTATTTTTAAGCCTTGTACTTATTCTATCAGTCACTTTTGCTGAACTGCTGACCCGCAGTAGCGGGGGTGGGGACACACGGCAGGCTTCTTTCAGTTTGCATGGACTGAATCCACTCACAAGGCTTTGGTTGACCTGAGGCTAAGATACTTGCCCGAGGTGCCACACAGTGGGACTGAACCTGGAACCATGTTAGCTGTTATAATATCAATAGATAATAATAATAATAATAATGAAAGAAAAAAATGTTTTCTAATCGATGTATCAATACCAACAGATGACAATGTTTCTCTAAAAGAAATGGAGAAACTTTCAAAATACAAAGATCTGGAAATGAGGTCACAGGTAGTACCCTGCCCCTCCACATAACTGCTGCCAGGAATAAGACCGAACCTGAGCCAAACCAAAATAATAATAATCCTTCCTACTAAAGGCACAAGGCCTGAAATTTTGGGGGAGGGGTCTAGTTGATTACATCAACCCCAGTGTTTCACGGGTACTTAATTTATCAACTCCAAAAGGATGAAAGGCAAAGTTAACCTCGGCGGAATTTGAACTTTGAACATAGTCACAGGTAAAATACCACAAAGCATTTCGCCCAGCATGCTAACAATTCTGTCAGCTTGCCGACTTAATAATAACAATAATAATGATGATGATAATCTATGCTAGGGTTTTTCTTAATAAAATGATGTTAACTGTCTCATTTTGCGAGGAGGGAGATATAACAGTAAGAAATTAACCAAAATTACAATTTAATTATAACAACACTAATTATTATCAGTTTTTGAAGAATTTTAAATTGATTTAAATCAAGTCATGTTTTTCATAAATTGATTTAAAACCAAATCATGTTCCGGCTTTAATATTTCACTAACGACGAAAAGAAACAAAACTGAAATCATTAGCAGTTGATAGGGGTTACAAGTGTGAAAAATAAAAAAAAATTAAAAAATTAATTAATTACAATCTGCAGAATATAAAAAAAAAAAATAGAGAAATTTAATACATATTTTGAAACCAACTGTAGAAAACAAATTAATTAGCGACATGCTTCAGTGTATAAAATCATTTTGCAGGGGGATGGTCGTTTGTTACTCGGTGATCAAACGATAATCAAAAATAAACTGTCATGTTTTAATTAAGTCAAATATAATAACTAATTGTGGAGACACGTAGCTTAGTGGTTAGAGTGTAGCGTTCATGACTGTGGGATCGTGGTTTCAATTCCTGGACTAGTGTTGCATTGTGTCTGTGAGCAAAAAGACTGTTTGGTGTTGCTCCGGGCCACTCAACCGTAAACGAGTCACCCTGCCCTCTTTCCTACCCAGCAGGGTGGCATCTCATTCAAAAGCTATAACAATGTGAGGAAGCGCACTGTGACCAGTGGTGTGTGACAACATTCAATAATCTGCTGAGTGTGTGCATGTGTGTGTGATGGTCTTTTTTCAGATTCCATCAATCAAATTCACTCACAAAATCTGAACACTCATCCAAAGTCCCACAACAGGACTGAACCTGGAACCCTGCAGTTGAGAAGCAAACTTCTTACCACACAGCCACACCGTTGTCTAAGAATTTACTTTGTTCTACTAATCTCATCATAATAACAACAACGACGCTGATTCTACATTGATTTGTTTCTATTATGTTCTGAACATGGAATATAAAAGCCGAAGATTTCACTACATTTTATCACCATTGCAATAAAATAAGAGTTTAACCTCTCTAAACATTAACAAAACAACAAGTGTCTCTGTACAAACAATCCAATGGCTGTACATTGATCAAACTCATGACACAGAGACCTACAACTTACTAGGTTAACACAGCAACAAAATTGATCTCTCCTGCATATAATGTATGCATAACATAGACAAGGATGGACAAAAGTAGGCAGACAGCTGCTCGGTTTAAAGCATTCGCTTACAAGTCCCCAGAAACCAAAAAAGAGGGCTTCCAATGAACTAGGCATCTCCGGCAGGTCCCTTCCTTGACTTTTGAAGGTTTACAAAAGAAACAGAGAAGCAGAAAGAATATTCTACTCATATTAAGCAACTGTACACCTTTTAGTGGTTAGGGTGTTGGACCCATGATCGTAAGATTGTGGCTTCAATTCCTGGACCAGAGAACGCATTGTGTTCTTGAGCACCCACATGGTTCTGGTTCCCAACCACAGCATTGTGTTCTTAAGCACCCACATGGTTCTGGTTCCCAACCACAGCATTGTGAAAGGATTTGGTAGATGGAAGCTGAAAGAAGCCCGTTTATATACACACACACACATATACACACACACACACACACATATATACGACATAATATATGTGCCTGCATTTGTCCTCCACCACTGCTTGACAACCAGTGTTGGTGTGTTTACATCCCTGTAACTTAGCAGTTCAACAAAAGACACCGATAGGGTAAGTACCAGACTTTAAAAAAAAGAAGGTACTAGAGTCGATTCATTTCACCAGAAACTCTTCAAGACGGTGCCCCAGCATGGCCACAATCCAATGACCGACACAAGTAAAAGATACAGGACTATCCACATTAGATTAGAAAACAAAAACAAAACATGCAAGCACACACACACACACACACACACACATCTGTGTATGTATGTGTTTATATATATATATACACACACACACACACAAACAGCTGTCAATAAAATATAAAAATATGTTTTCAAAACCACCATTCATGCAATTTCTTTTATCAATCCTACATACATCAATACACACACACACACTAATATAAATGGGAATATAACTTTAGTAGCTTAGCCCGCTGTTGATTCCAAGCTAACATTTGATTAATTCAGTTTAGAAAGTTGCAACAACAGAGAGGGGGAGGAGGTTGCGGAGGCGATGTTGGTGGTAGTAGTAGTGGTGGTGGTTGGGCAGGGTGGGCCAGTTGAACGCTATAATTTGAGATCAATCAGGGATAAAAGAAAGACTAGCAAGCCATCTCTAACAATCTAACAATCAATACAAAGCTGTAACAGACGTCAACAAGCAATCAAATATGACAAATATCCACACAGAAATATTGAATTTCCACTAAAGGATATTATGGCACTGGCAGTGAACGAGAGAGAGAGGGGGGGAGAGAGAGAGAGAGAGAGAGAGAGAGAGAGTTAGATCTCCTGGGTGAGGGCAGTGACCAGCAGATGGGTGATGGCAAGCATCCACTCACCAAGGAGATCCAACACTTTGCTGGGTGGACATTAGGATCTCTCATGACCACTGCTACTTTACAAGCAAACAGGAGAGTCTTGATGCAGTTGCTTGACTCTCC
>NC_069006.1:25227491-25238866 GCF_001194135.2 Octopus bimaculoides
TTAATCATGTAATTAATCTCATAGCTTTGAGATTTCAATGATGTGACTGTTTTGAGAATAACACTGTAGGGAAGGTGTGAGGGGCTGGATAAAGCAGGTAGAATATTTAATATATGTATATATTTATTTCATTATTGCCCACAAGGGGCCAAACATAGAGCGGACAAAAAAAAAAAATCAGACAAAAGGATTAAGTTGATTACATCGACCCCAGTGCATAACTGGTACTTATTTTAATTGACCCCAAAAGGATGAAAAGCAAAGTCAACCAACTTCGTGTCTGGATACAGTGTGTAGTTGGATGATTATTCTACACAACTCCTTAAGAGGCAAAGGGCTGATTTCCCAGTTTTTCCTGGACGGGACACTGGTCCATCGCAGGAATATTCATTTTCACTGGCTGAGTGGACTGGAGCAATATGAAATAAAGTGTTTTGCTCAAGAACACAATGCATCGCCTGATCCAAGAATCGAAACTTCAATCTTACTCTCACAAGCTCAACACCTTAACCACTCAGCCATGTGCCTCCACTCTTTACAGAATGTACTGGCTGCAATTTCTCATGGTCCGTCACTAGAGAGGTTGGTCCTGTCAAAATGAAAACAACCCCTCAATCCTACACTTCCTCCAGTTGGTTGCTAATGACTACAGCTTGCAGTGTTTCCTGAAAGCATTTTCAGGAGCATCACCAAAGAGGTTGTCAGGTCCTTGGTGTGGTAGGATTAAAGATATCCTCTTACCCTTCCTCCTCCTTCTGCTCCATCACTAATCCCTCCAAGTGGAGCTGTTGTGACACCAGCACAAATAGGGTTGTCCAAACACCAAAAAATACACATTTCATATCCACCCCTAAAATATGTTTTGCTAAAGGTAATACAACCAAGGAGGAAAGTGGTGACTTGGCGGAACTGTTAGCATGCTGGGCAAAATGTTTAGTGGCATTTCATCCATCCTAATGTGCCGAGTTCAAATTCCACTGAGGTTGACTTTGCCTTTCATCCATTTGCGGTTGATACCACCTGAGCACTGGGGTTGATGGAACTAACTTACCCCAATCCTGCAATTGCTGGCCTTGTGCCAAAATTTGGAACCAAAACTAAATGGCAGAGACAAAACAACAACCTGGCAGAATCATTAACACACTGGGGGGAAAAAATGCTTGGTGGTGTTTTGTAAGATCTTATATTCTTGAGTTCAAATACTGCTGGGGTCAACTTTGCCTGTTCTCCTTTCAGGGTCAATGAGATAAGTACCAGCTGTGCACCAGGATTGATGGAACCGACACATCTTCTCCCCAGCCCCCAAATTGCTGTGCCAAAACAGACCTCACTGGTGCTGGTGCCACGTAAATAGCACCCAGTCCATTTTGTAACGTGGTTAGCATTAGGATGAGCAACAGGCTGTGAAAACCATGCCAAAACAGACCTTAACGGTGCTAGTGCCACGTAAAAAGCATTTAGTCCACTCTGTAAAGTGGTTGGTGCTAGAAAGCGCACACAGCTGTAGAAAGTGTCCCAAAGCAGACAGTGTAGCTCTCTCCAGCCCTGGCAGCTCCTGTCAAACCATCCAACCCATGCCAGCATAGGTTGGATGGCTGCTAAATGATGAAGCTTCATGACTAATCATAAATTTAACATCATCAAAAGGCAAAACTGCTGGCTAGAATGCTCTGTCGTGTCTGTGGTTTCTGATGTTTTATGCAGTGGAAGTGTCTCCTTAGTGGCTAAGGGTATTCAGCTCAAGATCACAAGTTCCTGGCAGAGGGTTGTGCCCTTGAGCGAGACACTTTACTATGCGTTACTCCATTCATGAGCAGGCTGTTCCATTGATTAAATCAAATGGAACACTTGTTGTAACTGATGGAGTACCAGACGCTCTGTGTACAGAGCTCAAACCCCACCAAGGCCTACTTTGCCCTTTCATCCTTTCAGAGGTTAATAAAACAGTACCAATCGCGGATGATGGAATGGAATGTCTTGCTATTCTAAAAATTGGAATCATCTTTGATATTTACTTGTGTGATGTGTGTGTAAGCTTGTCACAACATCACTAGACAGTTGTAAACAAACATCACCATCATAAAAAGTGATGTTGTCTGCTTCCAGTCTTCAGTGACAAACACATCTGGCCATAGAAAATCTGCCTCGATAAATTGTCTGACATCATGCAAGTATGAAAAAGCGGACCATAAAGTAATGGTGGTGGTGGTGGTGGTGTTCTTTAGACCTCTTCCCACCCCTACCTACCAGGTTAACTCTCTCATTGACTGTGTTTCTTTTGAAATACAGTTTTTGTTTCAATTAGTCTTGAAAATAATAAAGAATGTGACCCTCTTGATGCCATTCCCACATAAGAAGCACTCGGTCCTCTGTGTAAAGTGGTTGGTGTTAAGAAGAGCATCCAGCAGTAGAAACCAAGCCAAAAAAGACAATGGAACCCGCTGTAGCTCCTGGCCTTACCAGCTCCTGTGAAATCATCCAACTCATGCCAGCATGGAAAACAGACGTTAAATGATGGCGATGACGATGAACTTGGTTCTTGTTATATACAAGATACAATCTGAAGGAGAGCTGGCCAACATTTTTATCCATTGAAGTGATCCCACAGAAACTTTGGTCAGCACCATTATTAGACAGGGGCTTCAGGTTTTGCTGGTTGGGTGTGACAGGATACACCAAGTGGTAACTGCCACATGTAAAAGCAGTAATTACAACTAAAAGTAAATAAACTTTGTTAATTAGTATAGAATGATGAACTGAAATTACCAACACTAATTGGCATCATAGTCATTAAGTTAGAAAAGCTGTGATGTTCATGGCTTTCCCCCAAACACTACTGATATCAAACTATAATCACGTGACAGTAATAAGGGTTTCTAAGTCGAATGTTTTGAGGGACAGAATCTTTTATCTGTTCACATCTGGGATGTTCTATAAGAAGAATATTAAATTAACCCCCAGAAGAATCAAAGACGCTAGTCTTTTCTATTATAATTCCATTCCCATCTAGGAACATATAACAGAAATATTAAATCTACCCCGGTACTCGACTGGGTCGGTCGTACTTATTTCGTTGAACTCCAGAAGGATAAACAGAAAAGTTGATCCGGGCAAATAACGAGGAGGGGGACGGGCGCTTAGGACGTAAAGGGACGCAACCCAAATAATGTTGAGGGAGACGGAAATACACACACACACACACACACACACATATATGGTTTCTCCCTGGTCTATCATTTGAAGTCGACAAGAAAACAACTCGTGCTAAAGTGGAGTTAGCATCCATTTACGAGGATGGTGGTGGCGGAGGTGGGAAAGCAGCAGTGATCTCAAGGGGATTAACAAACAGTGGAGTCTGTGTGGATAATGGGGAATTAAAACACACACAGACACACAATATTGCAAACGCGAGTATATATATTGCGTGTGTGTGTGTGTGTGGAGCTAAAATTAGCGTCTGAGTTCCCCGAGTTCTGCGAGTGCCATTCATCACGTAACCATCACGTGATCAGCAATATTTACAAAACTCAGAGTTACAATGGAGAGAGTAAATCTCACCACCACAGCGGAATACTCAAACTACCTCACCCCTTCGCAACTCAAATATACATCTTTGGCTGCGTACACACCAAACACACAGATATGAAGCTAAGGGGGAGAACGAGAGACCACAAGCATTTAATATACTACTCAAGATCCAGAGAGATTTAGTAACAATGGCAATAGTTTTTTTCCCCCCATTTAATTTTAAGGTCAACTGACAGCGAAAAAAGAACGACGGGAAGAAATAAGAAATAAAAGACAAGACGATAAGGCAGAAAGATAAGAAAGAATTTAAGTCCGGCAAGCAATGGCAGTTTAGGCCTCGATTCCGACTTAATGGACAACAACAACAACATCAATAATAATAATAATAATAATAATAATAATGAGTGTATGTAAATGAATCCGGTGGAGGGAAATTGATAAAGAACAACAGTAATGGCTTCTTGTATTTATGTCAGAGCTGGAGGCGATGGGAAGATGTGGTGTTCATGTCTTTCCCCAAGGGCATTTGGTGACCAGCAGAAGCGAAGACGAAGAAGAAAGAGTGGACGGACGGAAGAACGACGGTGAATAACGGATGAATGAGGGGGGGGGTAGTTCGTGTGAGTACGCATATGTATGTGTATATATATATATATGGGTGTGTGTGTTACTGTGGCATAGCTTTAGTTGCAGGTGCGACAGTATCACATACCTGTCTTTCACGCAGACATTTATTTATTTATATATACACATACATACACACAACTTACAGCATCAGTAAGGAAAAGCATACCCTTGAAAGCCACAAAGCAGCTGAACTATTTACTCCTGTATCCCCACCGATACACACACACACATATATGTATGTATTTATCTATATCCGACACACAGACAGCAGTGGCTATGGCTGTAAGCAGCTACAGCCGAGAAGACAGTGTATATATGCTCATACGCACATGCATGTGTGTGTAGACATATTCGTACACAAATACATGTATGTAGACATACAAGCTACCGTCTTTATAATATCGGTTAAAGGAGGCATCTACATACACCATGAGAGCTTGAGGCTTATATTCACGTCGGGGAGGAAGAGGGGAGGGGGTGATGTAAAATGAATGAAGAGTGCTTGATGGTACCAAAGGCAGCCGGAGGAGTGCAAAGGGATTGAATGGCAGACAAGAGGCCGATCAACCCGGTTCATCCAGGTCAACGTGCGTGTGTGTGTGTGTGTATAACTGCATGTATGTTTACAATGAACACACACATATAGTTTAACCCACATATAGACATACATACATTACAAAATTATATATGTATATATATATATATAGTAGGTATTATATATAGGAAGCTAACAACTATGGCCTGACAAGACAGCAAGCTATGTTGGTGGTGAAACTAGGGGAAACGGAAGAAGAGGCAATAAAATTCTAAGCGGCAAAGGCATAAAAAGTATGGGGTTCGTAACGAGGGGATATTTAAAGAGGCGTGGATAGTTTCTGCTTCCTTCCAATATTACATATATTAAACATACACACACACATATATCTACATAGAATAAATACATACACACACACACACTGTATATATAGATATGTATATAATATATGGAAATTAGAAGGGGGGAGAGTTCTATAATGAACTCGCCAACCTAGAAGACATACAATATACGCAGCAGGCAAATAGGTAACGCATATCTATCATGTGTATATGCATGTATGTATGTGTGCAAGTGTATCTGTATATACATATATATGTATTTACAGATACATATATATAAAGCGATATCTTCTTATGACAATGAAATGGTAGATATAACTCCGATCCTTTACGTACGGTTTTGTGTGTGTGTGTGTGTGTATACACAAACTTATCTATATTTACGCCACAGCTGCTATGCGTAGAGACACGCAAAGGGGACAGGACAGTTTCTTGATTATAAGATTATCTTTTAAAGGCATCTTCAAAAGAAAAGAGAAAAAAAAACAGTTGACGTCCGCCACTTTAAAGAGACAACACAAGAAAGAGAAAATAGACCAAAAACAACTGAGAGAGAGAAAAAGAAATATATAGAGAGAGACAGAGGGTATGTGAAAGATAGAAAGAAAGACAGGAAGAGAGAGAGAGAGAGAAAGATTGACAGAGAGATGGAGAGACTGAAAAACAAAGAGCACTGGCGTATTATATTATATACACACACACACACACACACACATACACACATATATATATATATATATATATATATATATATATATATATATGATGGATGATGGTGTACATATATGTAGAGAGAGAGAGAGTCCATCCAGGTTTGCAAGCATATCTCAACTGTAAACGACACTTCTTGAAAACAAGACGTGATAGCGCAATAATACAACAATCATAATCCTAATAATAATAATAATGAATGAATGATCAAGAAGAAGTAATAATACGGAACACACATTATAGACAGATATATAGATACATAATAGACATACGTACTATGTGTAGTAGTGAATCATAGTCGCTGGGTTAAAGAGCAATATGATAAACTTGCTCGATTTTGGGGGGTTGTTCAACACAAATGAAATAATAATCGGTAGCACTGTTTTGTTTTTTCTGTGTGTGCGTGTGTATATATATATTATATTATATTCGTGTGTGTCTATATATATTTTTCCGAAGGATCTTGTGTGTATATATACGTAGATATGATTACTTTTTGTGTCTCTTCACTTGAGGTAAAAAATCTCATTCCGGATCGAGATCGGATCATATCTGACCATCATCATCATCATCATCGTTGTAGTTACCGAAGAAGGAGGTATAATCATGCTGACTTAGCAACCAGCCATGCAGTCTTACTTCTTTCTTTTTTTTCTTTCCTTTTTTACATATTTCCTTTTTTCTCTTTTTTTTTTCTGTGCGGTTTCCTCTTCCGTCTCCCCCCTTGTTTCGCCTTTTGTTGTTAAATCAAGGGATACACAAATAAAAGTCTGCGCTCACGGGATGGGTTATTCGCCGGCGAGAGTGAAGATCGAATCGCATCATGTAACAACGATCATAATAATATACGATCGTTATATTAACCAAAAAAAAAAAAAGAAAACAGGGGGGAAATAAAAAATGGGAATAAGTTTCAAGTGATCGTCATCGTTTCGCGGCAGCGAGAGCTGGACACGGCCATGTTGGTGTGTACGCCGAGTACAACTATGTTACAAGGCCGTTGATTGGTTGCTTTCACGGCTGCTGTTTTCACTTTACTTGACATCCACCTAACAAGAGAGTCACACTCACTGCAGTGGAGAGAGAGAGAGAGAGTGAGAGATCGAGCACTTTAACACTTTTACTCACTCTCTCTCTGGCCATCGTTCATTCATTCATCTCTCTCGTTATATATAATTGTGTGTATGCACACACACACATGTATATACATATCGCTCGTTCAATCACCCACAAAAATCAATCAATCGAAATCTCTCATTTATATATATATACGCGCACACACACACATTATTTCTCATTTGTTCACCCACAAAATCAATCGCTTAATCTATCAGTCTCTCCCCCTATATATATATATATATATATATATCTTTCTCTATTCCTGTCTTTCTATCGTCCACCACCACCCCTCCCAGCACATGGAAAAAAAGGAGGCTGTTGAATTTAATATAAGCATTTACACATACACACATATATATATATATATATATGTATATGCAGTGCAACTTCACCGAAAATCGATAATCAAGAAATGCAACGACGTAAGCATCTTGTTCAAAATGTAGAGGAAAAGGGAATAGATATATAGACATACATACATACAGTGGCTGTATGCATACATGTATGTCTATCTCTCCGCTGTATACATGTATTATTACACACACACGCGCGCTTGCGTGCGTCTGTGTGTGTAATAACAAGGTATAAAAGAAGGATGTCTACGTAGACATCACAGCATGTGTATATATCTATATCCACGTTCGTGTGTGTGCATGATAAGGGATTCTACCAGCAGCTGTAATAGGAGACACACACACGCACACACACACATATATATGTGAGACGAAAATAGTTTGTATCTGGAAATATGCAGCTAAAATATATATCTGTATTTATACAGATCTCATTTTATCCATTACTTTCAATCCACCGTTTCTGTAATAATGCTTCTCCTTTTCCCTTTGATCGATATACGCATATACTATCCTGTCTGCATTTAAGTACACCACACACACACACGCACATACATACACACAGTACATATACACATGAATATAGATATGGATACCAACATAAAAATGCATACATACATTACGTGCAGACATGTATGTGTGTGTGTGTACTATATGTATGTGCGTGAAGAGCGTGTGCATATACATATATATTGATACATACATAGGCACAAGAGTGACAGGATGATAAGAAGCTTGCTTCCCAACCACATGGTTCCGGGTTCAGTCCCACTGCGTTGCACCTCAGGCAAGTGTTTTCTACTATAGCCCCAGGCCGACCAAAGCCTTGTAAGTGGATTTGGTAGACGGAAACTGAAAGAAGCCAGTCGTTGAGATGTGTGTGTATATGTCTTTGTGTGTCCCACCACCCGCTTGACAACTGGCGTTGGTTGGTTTGCATCCCATTAACTTGGCCGCTCGGCAAAAGAGTCCGATAGATTACCAGCTTTATTCACACACACACACACACACACACATCCGATGATGGCGGCTGTCCACTCGTGACCGAGGAAACCATCATGCGAGATGCCAGCAATGCCCGTGCATGAGGCCATTGCACCAGCAGTTGGTTTCTCCAGAGTCTGCGTCCGCGGTTTCCACGTTTGGAGCCCTCCAACTTGAACGGGCATCGGATAGTTTTCCTCAACGGAAATTGCACAACCTAAAATTTCAAACCCAATAAGGCTTGCACAACACCTCACAGGCCCTCTCCACCCTATCAAGAGAAATGCATCAAGCAAACGTTGACAGATTGTGAAAAGGCCAAATGGCGGACCCTGCAATTAAATTATACAGTTTAATGACAATTTAACTTTCGACAATCTTATGCTGTTCGAGATTTCTCAACTGCTGATAATATTCTATTGTCTTTACTTGCCCTGCTGGTTTAACAATGGTGGCAGGAACAGGTCGTTGCTGATGTCCTTGTTGTCGTCGTCTTCGTTGTTTCAACAAAGGAACAGGGATAAGAAAGAAATAACATCGGTGGATTAGAGAGGGGGGGGCTGGTATGCAAGGGCGACTGCTGGTCTTCCATAAAAATAACCCTAGGTTGTGCTTTCGCTGGTGAGGCAACTTTCCGCCCAGACTTGTACCCCAGGGGGGAGCCTCTTAGGTGCACCTATGGTCATTCGTGACCAACGGAGTCCAGTTATATATATGTATATATATATATATATATGCACGCACATACATACACACACACACGATGGGCTTCTTTCAGTTCCCGTCTACCAAATCCACTCACAAGGCTTTGGTCGGCTCAGGCTATAGTAGGAAAAAACTTTCTCAATGTTCCACGCAGTGGGACTGAACCCGGAACCATATGGTTGAGAGGCAATCTTCTTACCACACAGCTACGCCTGCATCAACCTATACACACACATACACACACTGACACACACACAGTTGTGAATGATTAAGATGGCCACTATTCAATAAAGTACTTCACACTTGTTGAAAATGAGGAGGGGGAAGAGTGTGTGTATGTGTGTGTGTATCTCGAAATATCGATGTCACACCTGCTCAAGTGCTGAGAGCTTTTCTCCTTACCTGTCTACGCTGGTTTTATTGATAATATCACCGGTTATATCGATGATATCTTTAAAAAAAATACTGCACAATATTTATAGGAATCAAATTAGGAAAGAAACACTAAGAAAATAAAATTTAAAAAAACGAAATTGAGAAAATGACACCACTTTGCAATAAGAAGTACTAAAAAGTTACTTTGTGTCACGAGTGCTTCCCTGGGGTGTCAAGTATGGATTTTGATCTATCGATTTACACACACACACACGTCTATGTGTGTGCGCGCACACTAGCAAATATATTTTTACGGGTAACTCAAAAGAAATCGTGTAAAAAAAAAAGGGTTAACTGTATCGCATGGAAATCATGCCGGACGGTCAAGATACATCAAAATTGCATTCAAAGAAGTATGACTAAGTTATGGAATAGGGTAAAGCTGAACAAGAGGGATACATACATACACGCACACAAATATATTTATGTCTGTATATACAAACATACATATATGTAAAATGCTCGCGTCACATCACAACGCTGAGACAACCATTTCGCCTTAACTGGCACTATCCTGATTTCTTCGTATCTTTAAACTGTCCAAACACTTACCCTCGATTACATCGACCCCACCAGCCTTCAGTTGGTACTTAATTTATCGATCCCGAAAGGATGAAAAGCAAAGTCGACCTCGGTAGTATTTGACGAAACCTTGCTAAGCCGTGTGCCCGGCCGGCTAGCAATTCTGCCCGCTCGCCGCCTTCTGCTTATATTGAAACCGTTTCGCACTTTCTATTAAACCCATTCCAGGATGAAGTTGATTTAATCAACCAGTATTCGACCAATAATCGACGAAAGCCTTGTAAATGGATTTGGTAGATGGAAACTGGAAGAAGCCCATTGTATGTATGCATATATTTATTTATGTGTGTCATTGTATCTGTGTATGTCCCCCACCACCACTTGACAACCGGTGTTAGTGCGTTTACGTTCCCGTAACTTAGCGGTTCGGCAAAAGAGACGAACAGAATAAGTACCAGGTTGTTTTTTTTTTTAATTAAGTAATGAGGTCGACTAGAGCGACTAAAATTCTTCAAGGCGTGCTCCAGCATGGCCGCAGTCAAATGACTGAAACGAGTAAAAGGTAACAGACATGTCAAGTTAAAAAAAAAATTTTTAATCTACAAAAACTGCACTAAACGAGGGCCGTGTAAATTGAGGTGCAACTGCACTAAATTTGCAATTCAGTTGAACGACTCGACCGACATAACGAATATGGCTGAAATATTCGTCAGATGTTGACGTGAAAACGGCGTACACGAGGACTTACAAATTTTTGTCTGATCTTATCTTGTATCCATGTTGTTTTATATTTGCAAAGTTTCAGTTTGTCATTAAGTTTTGTCAGATATAATAACGTACAACTGATTCTTTTTCTTTTTTATATATACTTATTAAATTTAGCAGCAGTTAAACGGAGGATCGCGAGAAAAATCCGTCAGATAAAGAGGGCGGGAGAGAAAAAAAAAATAGTTTCAGAAATGTTTGCCAGGTTAGAAGGGAAACGACCACACGTTTCTCTAGTTGAAGCCACTAACACGAGAAATTACCCAGAGAAATGCATCAAGCAAACGTTGACAGATTGCAAAAAGGCCAAATAACGGACCCTGCAATTAAATTATACAGTTTAATTACAATTTAACTTTCGACAATCTTATGCTGTTCGAGACTTCTAAACTGTTGACATTATTCTATTGTCTCGATTTGTGTGTTGCTGTTTTAAAAAAGGTGGAAGGAACAGGTCGTTGTTGATGTTGCTTCAACGAAGCAACAGGAATCGAAGTATAGGAATTCCGAGAGATATGAGGTATGGAGATGTTTACATGAAAACAGCTCCATAACTTCACAGACATCTCTCTCTCTCTCTCTCACCCACTTTCCACTGCTAGTTTCGCGACCATGCTTCTGGAATCAGGGATGTAATTCGGTACAGCATATAACTATGTCTTCCATTAAAGACTGAACGATACGCCTGGGAAGAGAAGTAAAATGGTGTTTCCAAATATCCTGCTGTATTTATCCATCAACGCTTTGAAC
>NC_069006.1:25239394-25243982 GCF_001194135.2 Octopus bimaculoides
TTTAGCACAGATGTTGGGATGATGATGACGGGATGACGGTGATGACGATGACGGAATGACGGTGGTGGTGGTAACAGTGCGTCTCAAATCGCGCTGAACTCGCTCACAAACAAACAAAAACAGAAAATTGAACCGACAACCAACGAGGGGAGGGACTTTGTGTTCAAGTGCTGAGAGAGAGAGAGAGAGGGGGGAGGGGGGGAGCAGGACTGGTGGTGAAATAACAGCATCGGGTCAACCTGGTGCACACTCCACTTAGCTGCTTGGTGCGAACAAGACCTATGCTGAGGGACTCCGGGTGGTGACAAGATTTTGTAGGGTGTGGAATACTAACTAGAACAGAAGAACAAGTCGGGCAACAGCAGCAGCAGCAGCGACGGCGGCAGGGGGACAGGGGGACGGCCGGGTGGGAGGTGGGCAAAGCCAGCAAAACTATACAAACGAGAGGAGGGTAACTATTTACACAGCAACAGAAAAAGCCAAGTCAACAGACTCGAGCGGAAAAAAGGTTTAGAAAAGAAATCTCAGATATCGGTGATAAAGACGGCTATCACATAAAACCAGCCTCTTGGGGATACGAGCTACGGTTTGTGGTGATGTTATGGTAAATTTGATGGTTAGGAATTAACAAACAAAGGCGGTTCAATGTTCAAATAGTGTTCTCTCGTTATGTAGAACGTGCGCGCGGGCGCGAGTGTGTGTGTGTGTGTGTGTTTTAGAGGCAGCCGTCACAAGTTCTAAGGTTGTAAGTGACGACAGGTGTCATTCCAACGTCACTTCAATGTTACTATTTGCGCGAGAACATAGTTTTATTAGTAGCTGGGACTTTATTTTATCGACACCAGGTGGGGAGATCACCGTGTCAATTTTGACAAATGTCACAATTTGAGAAGAAGCAATTAAATAACTAAATATACAGTAATACATCTCTTTACGACACCCCGGGTTTACGAGATTGATTTTATAATATACAAAAGTTAAACAACCATCTATCCACACAGCGACGGAGGAAAATGACGGCATAAAAATTCATTGCTACCATGGGAAGTTATTGCTCTGTTTTACGAGTTTTCGCTTTAAGAGCGATCTCAGGGAGCAAATTAACTCGTAGAGCGAGGCAGTACTGTATACATGTATAAATATACTTCTTAACACTTCTCGTTCCTTTGGCAAAGGCCAGGCTGGAACGCCGTCTTCAACGGGCTTAGTCAACCACAACGATCCCCTAACACTTAATGTTTGGCTGTGTGGTAAGAAGTTTGTTTCACAACTACATAGTTCCGGGTTCAGTCCCACTGCGTGGAACCGTGAGCAAGTTTGTTTTTTTTTCTACCAGAGTCTAGGACCGACCAAAGTCTTGTGAGTAGATTTGGTAGACGGAAACCGCAAAAAGCCCGTCGCTTGTGCATGCGTGTGTGTGTGTGTGTGTCCCCGCAGTACGAGCACACAAATCGTCCCATCTTTAAGGTAATCCAGTTAATAAAACCAGTTTACATATTTCTTTTGTGGTCTCTTTTTTTATAATTGTCATTTTACTTGTAACTACACCTTTTCTGTTTCAAAACCTTAAAAAATTATTTTTGAGTGGTTTTTAGGGGGCTGGAACGGATTAATTATATTTTAGTTAATTTCAATGGGGAAAATTGATTTGTAAAACGAGTAAATCGTAATACGAGCTCGGTCACTGCGAGGTATCACTGTACATGTATTTGCGGGCACCGAAATCTTTTTAAGAGCTTAGGGCCTTTGTGGGTCTTAACCCGGCACTTGGTCCTTATATGACAGCGTTTATCATGGCTTCACCTACCTACTTTTTTTCACTTCACTCTAGTGTAGAAAATTGTGAGAGATTATATGCACCCACCCACACCACCACCACCAAACACAACAGAAGGATCGATTGCGGTAACTTGACAACTTATAAACATGTTGTGGCTTGATAGAATTTCCGCTGAAATTATTCGTGTGTATTAAATTATTATATACACGAGCGCTGCGTGTGTACAAGCACGAAAGGCTTTTGTGTGTGTGTGTGGTGTGTGTGTGTGGTGTGTGTGTGTGTGTGTGGTGTGTTACTGTTTTCTACCGTCTACACCAAGGATGGGGAAACATTTTAGAGCGCTGCAATAAGTGTGTGAATCTGAGAAGAAAACATGTTGAATAAAATCGTAATTAACTGGTCCTCCTGTATTTTCTTTTGCCCAAAGCCACGAACTTTTGAGCAACCACCTCATACATACATACGTACGTACATACATACAAGGGCCGAGAGGAAGGACAAGTCGATTATATTGTCTCCAGTATTTTATTGTATCGACCTCAGAGGGATGAAAGATATAAAAGTTCACCATGGTGGAATTAGAATTCAGAACATAATCAGTCGATACAAATACAGCAGAACAAACTAACCGACGCTCTTTTATCGATTCTGCCAAACCATTGCCCTAACAACAACAACAACAGCATTTTTTTTTAAACTGTTCCTGCTGCTCTACGTACATTCATCGATTAATTGATTCGGCTCGATCAAGTACTGTAGACAAGAGGTCGAAGTTCGATTCACATGTCATTTATATGTCTGTGTGTCGCACAGCTGTAAATGGATCACATACATCAAGCTTGACGCGGCACCAGCTGTGACACGACGAACACAGACACACAAAAGCCAGCAAATGGTTATGCAAAAGTCTACGTAGGTTTAGAGACGGAACGAAGAATGACTAATGGTGATCCAGCAGATCAATGATCGAGGGTTCCGGCCATGATCATCCCGCCGCAAGTTTTGGGCGTATTCAATAGGAATAATATTCTATATTGTTTTGAGCATCACCAGAGTTTTGCAGAGCTATGCATAAAGGTTTCGTGTTTGTGTGTGTGTGTGTTTGTATCGAGAGTCTCCGAAACTGAGGAAGGGAAGAAAATATCTTCAATCCAGAAACCCTATCACCACATCATTTGTCACAGTACGTTGCTCCGGTCCACTCAGCTGTAGAAATGAGTTTAGCCTGGAAAAAGGATGGGCTCCGCCAGGATTTCTCGCCCTAGATACACTACATGGCTGCAACGCCCCTCAAGGGGTTAAGGGACTTGTCAATTGTCAATTAGTTGGAGTGATGCCCTCATCTTGTTTGCTGCTTTTCACTACATTTCGGTCACTGTACGCTCCAGCCTTCTACAAGTGTCTTGTAATTCAATTTAGTGCCTTGGTTGAGATTGAACTCAGAACCTCTGGGTGATTGCACTGCATTAACCTACGCTGACGTACGGCATGAGTGGGGGTTTACAAGCCTTAAAACATCACTCGGACACTGAGCTGATGCAGTGAAGACACCTGAAGAAGGCTGGAGCATACACAGCCGAAACGTAGTGGAAATTAACGATCAAGGTGAGGATGCCACTCAGATTAACACGTAATATAAAAATTCCTCATTTCAGAAATGCACAATTGCTGCTTTTTTTTTATTTTAGCAAACCTTGCAAAAATCAAAAGCTACATTACCGCGGCAGGATTTGAACTCAGATACACGAGGAACTGCAATAAACTGCACGAAACATTTTCATCCAACCTTTTAACACTCTCCGCTAATTTCACCAGAGTAAAATGCTTCGTAAACCTTTTTAGTTTTAATCCCCTACATTCTGAATTCAAATCCAACCGAAGTCAACTTTGCCCTTCATCCTCCCCGAGTTGAGAATACAAGTCCCCAGTCAAGTACTGGGGTCAATTCAGTCGACCACACCCTCTCCTCTCTTTCTCACGTGCACACCATGTCATCCTCTCCAGTTTTATGCCAAGAGGCAAAAACGGTTAAAGACCCAGAAGTCATCACCAGAAACTACTTCAGCTCTCCAAGATCTTTTTCTTTTTATTTTTTTATTTTTAAATTCCGAACTCCTTCAGAGGTGGGACATTATTTTAATTTCATGTGGAAACAGTTACAATGCTGTACTGGATCGGGTTTACGTGAGAGAGAGAGAGAGAAAGAGAAAGAGACAGTGTGTGTGTGTGTGTGTAAGATGACAAAGAGAGAATGGAAGGTTAAGAGAAAGAGACAGAGGTGAAATGGAAAGAGATGGAGAGAAGACATGGGCGTAAATGAGGAGAGAGATTATTAGGGAGAGGGAGAGATGGAGACAGATGTTGTAAAAGAAGGGGAGGTAACTGAAGGAGACAAAATTGAAAAGGGAGAAGAGATTAAGAGAGAATGAAAGAGAGAGATTATAAGGAAGGGAGAGAAGATTGAGAGAGAGATTGTATAGAAGAAGGGGAGGTAACTGAAGGAGAGACACGACTGAAAAAGCGGGAGAAGAGAGAGAGAGGGGGGGTAGTAAAGAGAAAGAAGAAAGTGTAAAAGAAAATCGGGAACAAGGAAAGAAGCGGTGCTGAATGGTGGTGGCGTTGGAAGTGTTGATAGTGGGTGTTGTTGTTGTTGTTGTTGTTGGTGGTGGTGGTGGTGGTTTCTTGTGTCTGAAATCATCCGTAAAGGATTGTAAAGTAATTAAGTGTTAGGAGATAGTTGCTGGTGGAAACAAAAGCGACGACGAGCATCACGACGAAGAGGATGGTGATGACGATGGGGCGGTGGTG
>NC_069006.1:25244524-25245918 GCF_001194135.2 Octopus bimaculoides
CCCCCCCCCCCAGTGTTCAACAGGTACTCGTTTTATCAACTCGGAAAGGATGAAAAGCAAAGTCGACCTCAACGTAATTTGAAGTCAGAGCATGAAGACAGACAAAATGCCGCTACGTATTTTCCCCAACGTGGAATTGATTCTGCCAGCTGGCCACCTGACCTTCAAACTTTGGCACAAGGCCAGCAATTTCGGGGCAGGGGGTAAGTCGATTACATGGACCCAGTGCGTTACTGGTTCTTATTTCGTCGACCCCCCGAGAGGATGAGATGCAAGGTCAACCTCGGCGGAATTTAAACAGAACGTACACACAGACGAACCTTCTGCCAAATATTAATAAATCAAAACCTGTATCTTTGATATTTTTTGAAGAATCGTCATGTAATGCAACGAGTTCTTCTCCCGCAAACTTACGTCCGAGCAGGTAAGCACCTCTGTCAACTGAGTCACAGGTCAAATTATGTTAACGACAGTCAGCAAATCCCCAGCTTCCCTTCTTCGACACCGTCATACCTGCTGCCTTGGTTCCATATACAATTCTCTTATCAGCAAGTGAATGCCATCAAGACATCCGAAACTGCTTTCCTTTGCAAGCTCATTAATCGCTTCATGAGTTCTCAATTAAGAGCAGTAATTAGGAATAAATTAACCCGTCAAGTCCAATGAAAAACTCAATTTGGCCCGACTTCGTATCGTTGTCTTTTACTTGTTTCAGTAATCAGACTGCGGCCATACTGGGGCACCGCATTGGAGAACTTTTAGTCGAATGAATCGACCCCAGTACTTTTATCGGTCTGTTTTGCCGAACTGCTTGTCAAGCGGTGGCGGGGACAACGACAAATACACACATATGTACATATACGATCGGCTTCTTTCAGTTTCCAACTGCCAAATCCACTCACAAGTCTTCTTTCTGTTTCTTACACTCACACACACACACACACACACACGACAGGCTTCTTTCTGTTTCCATTTACCAAATTCATTCATAAGGTTTTGGTCGGCCCGAAGCTATAGTAGAAAACACTTGTACATACAACTCACTGAGACTGAACCAGGAACCATGCGATTGGCAAGCAAGCTTCTTACCATACAACCACAAATATTTATGTGTACGTGTGCATGTGTGTATATATATATAAACACAATCTCACTATAAAGCCAAGGTCCTGTATGGCGGCAATAGACAGTAAACTACAGAGAATTGCCTGTTCTTCATCCAATAAATATTTGTTCATCGGACTTACTAATATGGGTAATGGTGTGAAAACATTGGAATGAAACAATGTTTACCAAATAAACAAAATCCAACAGAGTGTTCCAACCAAATCAACCATTTCCTGGTTTCCCATTTTATTGTTTTATTTCTTTTTTTTTTTATTTAGTCACAGAAG